>NC_054706.1:13323863-13405870 GCF_016097555.1 Gigantopelta aegis
TCGCTTCACAAAATTACGTCATTCGTGGTGCACGGAAATCATTTATGACACACGTGGGTCCATACTGATTTATATTTTCCCTGATATCTTGAACTATGTGGAATAATACTACGTTTAACATGCCCATATACCACTTGGGTTTAAGAGAGCTAGACGGACATTTTGACACACAGTACGCTCTCATTACTAGGACTGTTGTGGTATTAGAGCGGAAATCTTTGACTACTTTTTGGTGGTCGGCGATTGCCAAACAATTACATAGCTTGGTCTCTGACTGTAATGAGAGCGTGTTTATGTCCAAATTTCCGTCTAGCTCTCTTACAGTCGGAGTACTCGGGCTATTGCGTTTCGAACACGCCCATCCGATAAGATCGGTTGCCTGACTCGGGATGGTGTGTGTGTGTGTGTGTGTGTGTGTGTGTGTGTGTGTGTGTGTGTGTATAGAGTTGAAAATGGGCAGAATTTTGAAAATAGCAATTAGTAAAAAAAAGTTAATAGAATTTAAAAAAAAATTAACTGGAAAGTTACAAGGCAAAAATAAAAAGAATTGACTGCTCGGCCGAATATTTATATAATTTGGTGCAGTCCAAAAATAACTAAGAGAAAGAAGAGAGGATCCGACTATCTAATAATTTAAAAAAAAAAAAAAAAGTAAGTCCGATCTATATGGTCCGGGCCGGGGGGGGGGGGGGGGGGGGGGGGGGGGGGGGGGTTGGGGTGGGGGGGGGGGTGGGGTGGTAGGTGGACGGAATTTGGAATACGAATTTAGTAGTTAGGTCATTCATACTACTCATGTCTAGACAAAAATTTAAAATCCAAAGAATAAAATTAGAGTGCTCGACCGAAAGGGTTTTATAGTGAGGTAAAGTTGTGACAAATAGGGGTATAATTATTATTTTTATCTTATCTTATCTATTTATTTATGTATTTATTTATTTTGTAAACAGTCAGACGCACTTTGTTTTGGCAGCCCGTTTAAATTGCTCGAATCACCTTAATAGTGAGGCAAAGTTATGGTAGAATAGTGCAAAATTTGATACTAACATGCCACTTTGCATACAATTAGGTACTCATGTGTAAGGTAAAATATGATATAGGACCAAACTGACAGGACCCCCTGTTGGCCAGGTGACGTCATAATCCAAGATGGCCGCCCATTTTAGGGGGTTCATTACGAAAATTTCGCTATCTGACTAATTATTGGGCGATTTGAGAAATTTAAACATAAATTTATATGTAAGTAAGGATGATCAGTTTGATAAAAATGTTTTTGCAATCCAATATGGCCGCCATGACTAAAATTTTAAAATGGCGGCCACATGTCAATAGTGAAATTGTCAAAATGATTAATAAAATCAATTTTAAGTTGATCATATTGTCTTAGATTACATATTTCATGCCTAAATTGTATAAGGAGGATATGTGAACTGCAAATGTAATAAGATACAATATTCAAATGGCCACCAAAATTTGTAATCGCATATTATAAATGAGTTTACCTCAAGTTTGATATTCAGAAGGGGCATCTCACAAGTGTTATCATAAAGGAATACTATTTTTCATCATTGTTTTTAAGTCTTTGGAAAGTCTTGTGGCATTTAAACATCAAATAAACTCAACCATTAAAAACCAATTGTCCAAGTAATATTGTCAGTAGTATACTGTTAGTCAGATTCATGTACATCCTGTCGTGAGCAATGGCCTTGACAGAAGCATAAGTCTGTGCAAGGCAGAGATGACTTTACACATTTACATCTCTCACATCGACTTTTACAACTGCAATGAATTAGTTCTTGACAATGGGTAGAAGCTTCAGGCACCAATGTCCATAGAGGAACAAATCCAGATTGAACTCTTTTCCATCCACAATCGATGATTTCAGGTACTGTTGGATTCTGTACAAGACATTGTTTCAAAATATTTGCTTGCAGAGCTGCTCTCTTTGTGTGTTGCACAAGGGCTGCTTCAGTTGGTGGTATATTTTCTAACTGTCGGTCTATTTTTTACCCCAAAATCGCGTTACGTAATATTTGTATGGCCCCTAAACCCTATTCACAGCATTTTTTCTCTCTTGTTTTTAATTTAAAAAAAAAAAAAAATAAAACAGCCTACAGGTGAATGAGAGGAACTCTCGCTGAAATAGCAATACCTAACTAATGTTGGTATCATAAATCAAATTCATAGTTTTCCCTGTCTTAACTACGATTAATGAACCAAATCAAAACCTTTTTTGTGAATCAGTCAACAAGACTTGACCTTCTTTTTAAAAAAAAAAAAACTAATTTCTATGCAACATGATGCTGAATTTCGTTTACCTGCCCTGCCCATAGTAAATTGTTTCAAAACCTTATAGCATAAGCCCAGTTTCAGAGTATTTACTTGTATATATCATACAGCTATCAAATTAAATATTGCTTTTCATTTTAGAATTTAAATTTTTTCCACAATATAATTCGAATTTCTCAATAATTCAGTTCCTATTTATTTTTATTTGACTAAAGATGACAAAAGAAAAATGGAACCAGGCTATCACAACAATATATATTATAGGACGTGAACTGAATAACATCTTTATTCATTATACGTTGTTGTTGCTGTTCTCTCATTTCACTGGGTTTAAAAGCCACACCCACTAAGACCACTATTTACGGAAATTACCGAATGTAATTTAATAAAAAGAATATATAATGATAATAATGATCATGCGCACGTTTACCAGAGGAGCCGGCATAAGTCGACACCTGCGCCCATGACAGGTGTACGCTACAGGTTGCAGAGAAGTAAACTGACCAATCAGCGTCGTGTTGCCCAGGAAGTGGTGCTTTTGAAATACACTCCATATTTGAATAAAATAATTTATAAGTTTGAAAATAGGTAAGAAATTGGATCTTTGACAGGAATTGCACCTACATTTATGGTGCACAGTTATTTTGAATGAGTTCTCACTTTCCATGAGTGATTTGTACATACCGAGTATGAATATATGGTCGGGGTGGAGAGAGTTCCTAGCAGCCGTGAAATGGCAAATTGGGGGGGGGGGGGGGGGGGGGCCTCCAAAAATAAAAGATTATTTCCAGATTTAGGTTGACATCACCCAGTTCAGACATACTTGCTGCACAAAACAAGGACTGGCCATCGTCACTACATGTGTGATTCACCTGGAAAAATTCTTTTTTTCTATTTTATTTAAATTTATGTTAACATGGTGGACAGTATGTTATGATTTACTTCGCTGCTACCTACAACAGCTTGCTCTGGATGTACACGTTAAACATTATGACGTGACCTGACCTGACCTGACCTGGCCTGGCCTGCACGTATATATAGGGTAAAGTGATAGTGAGTCAGACACACTTAGCGTTTATATCACAGCTACTGTTATTTTATTACCTTTGATGCATAAAAGCCGCACACCCTAGTTCCATCCAGCGAAAATAAATTATAATTTGGTTAATCTACAAACCTGTAACACACTTAGATCACGTTTTTATCAAATGGAGTGAAAAAGCAGGTTTTATATCGATAAATACCATGGGAATCCCCATGTTCCAATTGCTTGAAATAATTTTGAAAGTTAGTATTCTGATGTCACCGGTAGATGTTGCTCGAAGCACAACAATGCCTACGTCACGACATATTTCACAGAGTGCGCACAGACTTGGGGTGCGTTCTTTTCACCTCTCCTGGACATGTTCCAACTGTTCTGTCCTGGTTGTATCCCCTCTCCAGATATCGTAAGACTTAGCAAACTTATTGGTTTTAAGGGTTTGTAACGTTTTGTATTGAGACACTTACTTGTCTGAACTTTATTGTTACTGATAATGTTCACGAACTGTGAAGAAAAATCTCACAAATGAACAACAAGCAAACGACAACAAATCGGATGTTGATTGCGCGAACCGTGCACGAGAAAACAAACCGAACCAAAAATGATAACGGCCACGTGGTATACCAACGTCTGTGACGTTTACACAGGAAGATTCGCTCTAAAAATAGATTGGACCTCGCTTGCTTGACGGTTTTTTCTCGAGTGCACGCCTCTTGTTAAGAAATACAAAAAATGCATTTTCGTGGTTTTTTACAAACATCAGGATTACCAGGATTACCAAAAAGCACTTCAGGTGAATGGAAATGTGTATTCTAAATAATAAAATGTAAGTAAAGTGCAATTTTATTTGTGAAAAAATGGGTTTAATAGCGAAAAACAACGCCGTAATGGTTAACAACTAGCCGTAACTAGGGCGTGTCCCTTTAAGTTCAATTGATTAAAAATATCGCACGTTAATAAAACCTGTGAGAAGATATTCACATGGATACTCAGGATCGAGGGTTGTAACAGTTAGTTTGTTTTGTTTAACGACACCACTAGTGCACATTGATTAAGTAATCATTGGTTATTTGATGTCAAACATTTGACAATTCTGACACGTAGTCATCAGAGAAAACCCGCAATATAGTGCCTAGTGCAGCAAGGGATCTTTTATATGTACTTTCCCACGTAGGAAAGCACATACCACGGTGTTTGACCTGTTGTGATGCACTGGTTGAAACGAGAAAAAAGACAATCGTCTTCTATGCGTAAAAAAACGTGAATCACACGCACCCGATGCAAAGGGAATTCCCTGACCTAGATACACGTCACACGTATGAGGCTTGTTACGCGGGAGCTCACGTAGAGAAATCGTAAACTCTCCAATACTTGGTACACTGATAGTTTAAATCAAACTAAAATATGTTACTGCCTACATGACGTTTTTATATAACAGACTTATACATCGCCAATGGAAGGCGTTTCCTTAATGCGCTGTGTGACGGACATGCTCTTAATTTCTTTTCGCCTGTGGCGATATTAATTGTTTTAGAGGGCCGTGTGCAGTTCCAATATGCACTTAGACCAGGTGTGGAGGCCATGTGGCCAGTAGTTACGTAATCCCTCCGCGAGTGCGGTTTTTACGACCGACTAGGCGACAGTGAGTCTGGTCATCTAAGAAAATATATCGACTCTGGGAGTGGTGGAAATTCACATGATAAGATTCAGTACCGCGATGTGCCCCCAGGCGATATTCGGTTTTGTAATAAATAGCTAGGGTTTTAGAGATATCAGGGAGAAACATAGGAAGGCTCTCAGGGAACGTTGTCCGTCCGGACTGGTAAATATATATTTCTGCTCTGTTGTATAACCTTGATGTGATTGATGTGACTTTAAATATTTTAATACTGTATTATACCAATATTATTTAGACAGTGTTTCCGGTAATCTGACGAAGTAAACTGTAGGATTCATTGTTCTAAAAATTATTAAAGCTTAACCAGTCATCCTAGAGGACCTAGGTAAACTGTAGGTTATTTTCTTTATTGTGATAGGTACCAGTATTAAGTCTGTATTACAAGGTTACTGAATGAGTAGTTATGGGTTAATTAAAAATTAACCAAGCAGGAATAGAGTTGTAATTCCTTTATTAATTAAGTTCCCCTGGAAGCGTTTCTCAATTATCACACGTGTGTGTGTTGTGTCACGGTGAAGTGATTAGAATATTGTGTAAACTAGACACCTTGTGATTAACTAATTAAGTGATTAGTTCTGGGTTATTATTATATTGTTGTTGTTAATTAACTACTGCGGCAGTACATTGTCAGCGTAGTATTAATACAGATTCCAAAGTGTATTGTGTTTTGTTGTGTTTTCAAGTGAACTAAACGTGCTATATTACATATACTTTATATAAGATCTTATCTCTGATCATACCTAGACGAGCCACTCGGGTTTTGAACTGCCCGATACAGAGAGATCTAATAGATATACAGTTAGGAAAGATATTTGGATAGTCGTGTTTTATTCAGTTACGGGTATTATAGGATCCCCGTGACACGCTGTTTAAAATTAGATGCACTTCGAACTTTGACCCGTTGATATGCTACTTTTATGTTTCTACCATAGCTCATGATCGGACTCCTGACAGAACATATATCTACTGTTCTTATTGATGTAATGTGCCGTTTTACTGCAAACACAAACGTGGTATCTGCATGTGTAATGCACCAAAGATGTCGCCAAATGATGGTATATTTTCCATGGTAACGGATTCTTTAGAACCATCTCTGAGATCCAGTTTCTCTAGGCCCTTCTTGGAAATAACACCGATGCTGCCATCTTTGTATACAAATCCAAAATGGTAAACGTATTGGTAATATTTTCCAACGCGCTCGTGTCTTAATGTCGGTGTGTTTATGTCGTCGATGTGAATGACGTCAACAGAACCGTTACAATGTACTAAATACAGGTTTGGCATGTCTAGGTATGATCTGGTCAGAATTCCACTTTTCAACTTTATGTTAATTGTGCTGACAGCGTGTGTTTTTGTATTGAAGCAATGCACCTGATCTGTTTCACTTCCATTCAATTTTCCACCCATCACCAGAATGTTTTCTCCAACAGCTTCAGCACAGGAATCTTGTCGTCTACATCCGAGATGTCCCACCACCTGCCACTCGTCCTGTCCCAGCTGCAGCTGTTCTATAGTGTTACTGTGTCGTCCTCCAATCACGTACAGCGTGTCATCTAGAACAGCCATACAGTGTTCCCAGCGATCATGTTTGAGATCTGGACCACGACTCCACGTCCTTCTCCATACGTTAAATACATGCGTCGATTTTTGTGTTTTATTTCCTCCAGTAATGTATATTGATTTGCCTGAGACTGCTGCTGCAAAATGGTCACCTGGTTCATTAGAACATACCGGCAGTTCATACCAGCGCTTATCACTCAAACAAGCGACAGATAACAGTTTAACTGAATTTTGAAGGACGAATACAACGTCAAACATTTTTCCAGAAATCCTGTTGTGGATAAACGTTTTCATTTTTATGTAGCATGAATAAGAGGCTTTGATACCTTTCTTAACTACTTGTTGTAACGCCTCGTGTTGATGGACAAAGGTGGTAAAAATAACATCATCTGTCAAGTAGCTGATGCTAACATGCTCAAATCTGATTTGTTTGAACAGGTCGACCATAGTTTCAACTGAAGGATTGTGTTGACTGATCCACTTCTGAACATCTCGAATCACGGCATCTTCTTTCTGTGACAGATCATCCTGAGACAACACCTGAAGATATTCATCTTTTGTCAGATCCATCACTGACCCGTTCTCTGACAGTTTGTCCACGTTTTTTACTACATACTGAAAAGCCTTTGTAGCAAGATCTTCCATGGCATACTTCTTTAATGATCTCCACCTGAGAACGCAGTTTCCTGTGGTCAGTGTAAGATTGTTGTTCAGATATCTGAGACAAACAGACTTGAGGTCATCCAGCTGCATCATCTCGGCGAGGTCAATGAATGCAAAACAGTTGACGTCGTTGACGACGTCCTCACCGAGAATATGAAATTTCAGCACATCGTCAAATGTTTGTTTAGACACTGTCGGTAACGTGACCACTCCAGTGTTCTTCTCCAACATGTCAGACGTGAACATCGCCTCAAAATAGGACGACAGTGCTGTCAGACAAAGTCTACTTCCTGTCGTGGAGCCATCTTGAAAGACTAGTTTTATGTCATTGTGGTCACCTTGGATCAGTTTTTCGTAGATCTTTTTCAGAAAGGATTGTTGTACTTCCGACATTTCATCCACTAAAATTAGCTAAGACAGGAAATTATTAAAACCGAATGGATGTGATTGGATAACACTTGTGAAACAGTGATTAAAAATTCGTTTAAAAAATGTCAATATGAAATATTTGATGGCTTACTATTTTATATTGTTAAAGGTTGCTGATACAAACTTTATGAAAACTTGTTTTGAGAGGGCAGATTCCTGATCATGTTACAACCCTGGTCCACTCGTTCTTATACACCAACATTAGTTTTTTGTTTTCTCCTTTACTGTAATCAGTAACATCTCTCCTTCCTCTCCCCTCCCCCCCCCTCTGTCTTTCTCTCCCTCTCTCTCTCTCTCTCTCTCTCTCTCTCTCTCTCTCTCTCTCTCTCTCTCTCTCTCTCTCTCTCTCTCTCTCTCTCTCTCTCTCTCTCGGCTAATTTTAAACGTCTCTATTACATTTTGGACCATAAGACGTGCTCATGTGTATTCATGTACATTCTGATTTATGCCATGTATTGTACTTAAGTATGTATGTGTGTGTATATGTATAGATGTATGAATATGTATGTATGTCGGGTTTGACTAGTACATACAACGATATAACGGGAACGGGCACGGAATATAAATCTTTTTGGCCTCACAAATTGTCTCATGCCATTTCTGGGACTCGAACTTTAGACACCGAATCACCCGCATTCTCAGACCACCGCCATAACGAGCCGGCCACCGAGACATGTATGTGTGTGCGCGTGCGTACGTACGTACATACGTATTGTCACGGGGATCCTATAATACCCGTAACTGAATGAAACACGATTGTCCAAATATCTCTCCTAACTGTATATCTATTAGATATCTCTGTAACAGGCAGTTATACCCGCTGGATCGTCTAGGTATGATCAGAGATAGATCTTATATAAAGTATATATTATTATAGCACGTTTAGTTCACTGGAAAACACAACAAAAACACAATACACTTTGGAATCTGTATTAACCTACGCTGACAAATGTACTGCCGCAGTAGTTAATTAATAACAACAATAATAACAACCCAGAACTGATCACTTAATTAGTTAATCTCTAGGTGTCTAGTTTACACAATATTGTAGTCACTTCACCGTGACACAACACCCACACGTGTGATAATTGAGAAACGCTTCCAGGAGAACTTAATTAATAAAGGAATTACAACTCTATTCCTAACTGGTTAATTTTTTAATTAACCCTTACTACTCATTCATAACGTGTGATAATTGAGAAACGCTTCCAGGGGAACTTAATTAATAAAGGAATTACAACTCTATTCCTAACTGGTTAATTTTTAATTAACCCTTAACTACTCATTCAGTAACCTTGTAATACAGACTTAATACTGGTACCTATCACAATAAAGACAATAACCTACAGTTTACCTAGGTCCTCTAGGATGACTGGCTAAGCTGTATATATATAGAACAGTGAGCCTACAGTATTACTGCGTCAGATGACCGGCAGCACCGTCTAAATAATATTGGTATAATACAGTATTAAAATATTTAAAGTCACATCAATCACATCAAGATTATACACAGAGCAGAAAATATATATTTACCAAAGTCCCGTCTGAACTAATATAGATCGTTCAGTGGACGACGTCCGTTCCCCTGGATACTTCCAATGTTTCCCCCCGATATCTCTAAAACCCTAGCTATTTATCATAACTCCGAATCTCGCCTGGGGGCACAACGCGGTACCTCACGTATCATGAGATATTTCCCCAACTCCCAGAGACGCATTTTTCTCTTTGAAGACCAGACTCAATGACGCCTAGTCGCCAAATCACGGTTGTAAAAACCGCACTCGCGGAGGTATTACGTAACTACTGGCCACCTGGGCTTAAGTGCATATTGGAACTGCACACGGCCCTCTAAAACAATTAATATCGCCACAGGCGAAAACAAAATTAAGAGCATGTGCCGTCACACGTATGTATATACGTACGTACGTACGTATAGATGTATTGATATATGAATATCTACACATTGCATGTATGTCGAGGTTGACGATTACATACATAGATTTTAACGCACTGGCGCAGGAGGTAATTAAATCATTTCTAGCCTTACACATTGTCTCATGCCGTTGCTGGGACTCGAACATCTGGCACCGAATCGCTCGCAACTTGCAGACTTACCACGATATGCTCTGAGCTATCTATAAAAAGGATGCTCTTTAATTCAAACCTGCATGAAACAGTGGGCAGACCTGGCACTGGCTAGTATGTATTGATGTATGCATATCTATATATTGTATGTATGTAGAGGTTGACGATAACATACATAGATATTAACGCACTGGCGCAGCGGATAATTAAATCCTTTCTGGCCTCACAAATTGTGTCATACCGTTGCTGGGACTCGAACCTATGGCATCGAATCGCCCCCAAATTTCAGACTTGCCACGATACCTTCTCTTTAGGTATACAATGTATGTATGTATAGGTGTAGTTATGTGCGGGTGCACGCGTTAATGTGTACGTTTATATTATGTACGTGATATGTGTAACAGCACAGTGTATGTACAAGGTTTTCAGTTAGAACATTAGTAATATACTAAGACGTATGTATATACTATGAAGTGATGAGAGCACCTTAAGCCTAACACCGTCACAATGGTCTGGGGACAATAATAATAATAATAATAATGAAAACAATGTACGTATGTATGTATGTATAGGTGTAGGTATGTGCAGGTGCACGCTTTAATGTGTACGTTTATACGTGATATGTGTAACAGTACAGTGTATGTATAAGGTTTTCGGTCATTACACTAATCTGACAAGACGTATGTATATAACTATGAAGCGATGAGAGCACCTTAAGCCTAACACCGTCACATTGGTCTGGCGACAATAATAATAATAATAATAATAACAACAACAAATAATAATAATAAAAACAATAAAACAAAAACAAAAACCTGATTATGCTACAATATAAATATTGCCATTAGAATGTTGTCATGTCAATAATATCCTCGTATCACCGATGTCAAAGTAATGGACTTGAAATTGCTAAATATTTATTACGTCATTAAACGCACATCAAATGGAAGGACATATCGATAATTAATTTAAACAGTAACTTGAATACTATTTAATTCAGTTTATTGTTGTTGTTTTTTATGGTTGAACTTTGCTATGTTCATAGGTCGATCAATTGAATGATTTGTGGTTTGACTGATCAAGCGTTTAGAGTTCAACTGTTTGTACATAAAGATACAGATATTACTAACATGCATATAACTACGTGTAAACTGTAGACTGACGTCATCTAGTAAGTTAGGTGATATCAGTGTATGTCGTTAAATAGAGAAAATTGACTTGTGTAGAGTTGTATGGCACGAGTACCGAAACAGGACGTAAATAAAGAGACCAATACCAACACATTCCCGTTTCAAGTAACTGTAACCTACAAGTGTATACGTGTATATAACTGTAAAGACGAGTGGGCAGGAGTTTATGTAGAAGGGGGTCTAGACTGGTGAGCGAAGTTTCCAAGGGGGTCGAGTCATGCTCTCACAGGATAATATAGTGGAAAACATCGCTAACTCCCCCCCCCCCCCCCCCGCCGCACACTCGCTTGCTGCAACATATAAGGGAACACGTAACTGATGTTTATCTACGTTTCCTCCACGTGTGACTATAACCGTACATACATCTGCTGACAATACTGTTTATGTCGAAATGCGATTAATATAAATGCATTTACCTACTATGTTAGTCCGAAGAGACCTATAATGTGTGGTTGACATAAAGTGTCCCGTGCATTACTACTATGTGAAACTAGGATCGAAACGGGAAGTAAATAAATGCATTGGAAAATTATTGCTGCTTCAATGTGTGATTTAGTATGGTATTTAATACGTGTACACTGCTATATAACGTTGTTTTCACTTATGGAAAACGTATAGCCACAGGCAACAGTATTTGTATGGAAATGTGATTTGTACTTACATGGAAACGACCGTGAGGTATTTTCACAGACACAACCTACACATTGATCGACAACATGTCACAAGGTGTGTCACGTGACCGTTTCAACGAGATCATAGTGTCAGATTGCTAAACATTTAGTAAAGTAAAGTTTGTTTTATTTAACGACGCCACTAGAGCACATTGATTTTTAATCTTATCATCGGCTATTGGACGTCAAACAAAACATTTAGTACGTCACGCATAATGGATACTGTTTTTATATATAAACCAATGGCATAAGCGTTCGGGACGACAGGGGGTGGCAGGGGGGTGGGTGGGTGTGAGGTGAATTGGGAGGGGCGGGTTATTTTCAGAAGGAAATTATCCCCCTAGAGCAATTTTTCTTATTTGGACACAAAAACGTGTAATCAATGTACTCTAGCGGTGTTGTTAAACAAACACAAACAAACTTTGATTACGCCTAGCTACACAATCCTGCCAATGTATTATCAGAAATATTAAAATCGAGATTCGGACATTTTTGTTTAGAGGTGCCTGGTTCATATTTCGGGCAAAAATCAACAGCCCCCCGTCACAATTTGAGTTCCTGTTCACAGCCTTTTTTTTTTTTGGGGGGGGGGGGGGGGGTTGTGTTGTTTTTAATTTTAAATGTTTTACGATTAAACAGCCTACAGGTGATTGAGAGGAACTCTCGCTCAAATAGCAATACCTAACTAAAGTAGTGTCGGAAATAAAATGTCTTTCATATTAAACTGACACCTTCAACTATATGCTCATAAATTATTCTGACAATATAATTTTATCTATTAGTAGAAAATACATTTATATTGGAGAATCTTTATCACAAACAGATGCTCACATATAACTATGATATAGCACCTTTAAGTGGTTGCAAGTGGTTGTGTAAATTTCTAATGTACTTATATTGAATTTATATTCACTAAATATGCTGATCATAATTAATAGTTTATGCTGCAATTCAAAATACCCAATTAACTTGCAGTTTTAAATCAAACGTTTTTTTAAGGGTAAATGAAATTGACACATGTCGATCAAAATTTGTTATAGTCTGTTCCAATAAAGTACACAAATCACCTATTTACTGATATCTTTGTTTTAATTTCAAGAGTAAACGCCACCTTGTACATCAATGAGAACCCAAACAAGTAAATGCTAAATTAGGTAGAGTAGGCCTATCATTAAATAGATATTTATAAAATATGAAAGACATAATCGACAAAAATCAGTTTTGTTCTATTTTCGACACTTCTTTAGTGTTGGTATCATATATCAAATTCACAGTTTTCCCGTTCGTAACTACGATTAATGAACCAAAACAAAACCTTTCTTGTGAATCGGCCAACAGGACTTCACTTTCTTTTTTTAATAAAACTAATTTCTATGCAACATGATGCTGAATTTCGTTTACCTGCCCATAGTAAATTGTTTCAAAACCTTAAAGCATCAGCCCAGTTTCAGAGTATTTACGTGTATATATCATACAGCTATCAAATTAAATATTGCTTATAATTTTAGATTTATTTATTTTTCCAATATAATTCGAATTTCTCAATAATTCAGTTCCCATTCATTTTTATTTGACTAAAGATGACAAAAGAAAAATGGCACCAGGCTATCACAATTATTTTTCGGATCTATATATTTTAGGACGTGAACTGAATAACATCTTTATTCATTATACGTTGTTGTTGCTGTTCTCTCATTTCAATGGGTTTAAAAGCCACACCAACTAAGACCACTATTTATGGAAATTACCGAAGGTAATTTAATTTAAAAAAAAAAATAATAATGATAATAATGGTCATGCGCACATTTACCAGAGGATCCGGCAAAGTCGACACCTGCGCCTATGACAGGTGTACGCTACAGGTTGCAGAGAAGTAAATTGACCAATCAGCGTCGTGTTGCCCAGGAAGTGGTGCTTTTGAAATACACTCCATATTTGAATAAAATAATTTATAAGTTTGAAAATAGGTAAGAAATTGGATCTTTGACAGGAATTGCACCTACATTTATGGTGCACAGTTGTGTTGAATGAGATCTCACTTTCCATGAGTGATTTGTACATACCGAGTATGAATACATGGTCGGGGTGGAGAGACTTCCTAGCAGTTATGAAATGGCAAATTGGGGGATGCCTCCAAAAATAAAAGATTATTTCCAGAGTTAGGTTGACATCACCGAGTCCAGACATACTTGCTGCACAAAACAAGGACTGGCCATTATCACTACATGTGTGATTCACCTAGGAAAATGATCTGTTTCTGTTTTTTTAAATTTATGTTAATATGGTGGACAGTATGTTATGATTTACTTAGCTGCTACCTGAAGACCCTCTTGACACATACCACTGGAATTCACACCACACTGGTTTCCAAGGTAATAATAACAATGTATTTGTATATTTCATAATTTTAATAGAGCCGGAAATTTGTCTGCTTTAATTTTTATAATTTATTACATAATCACTGATGTAATATGATAACAACAACAACAAATGTTAAGGTTGAGGTGAACTCAAACTGGGTATTGACTATGAAAAATCGTATACTGGCCAAGACTGAAAAAATGCCAAATATGGAATGTGTAATTTGGACAGGCTGCCAAAAATGGGACAAAAGAAAGGATTATAAGAAATATGGAGCTATTCATGCAAAAATACCTGGTCGTCCAAAACACCAAACTTTTAAAGTACACCGACTCCAGTATATGCTCCACCACAATCATTTTGACACACCTCGTAGCATAGATGTATCGCATTTATATCACCACTCCCTCTGTGTTAACATTGAACATTTGAGCCTCGAACCACATTGTGTTAACAACAACCGTCAGAACTGTCTAAACATTGTCCCGAAACATTGCATCGGCCATCCAGGTCATAGAGACTTTTTTCTTCTTGGGGACAGGTATGTATGATCTGTTAGACATGGTGGTACAACTTCTGAGTCAAGTACATTCTTCGTGTAGGTTGTTCTTGCAGTACTGTTCTGTTTGTTGTCATATTGCTGGTATCGAACCTTGCGGAGATAATTTCTTCGGCATCTGTACCAGTATTTTTTTCCCTAGTAGCGTGATACCGGTCTTCACGTTCCCGAGCTTTCAGTTCTGCAAGGGCGTGTATTCTTCCAGTCAACCGGCCTCGGTGGCGTCGTGGTGGGCCATCGGTCTACAGGCTGGTAGGTACTGGGTTCGGATCCTAGTCGAGGCATGGGATTTTTAATCCAGATACCGATTCCAAACCCTGAGTGAGTGCGCCGCAAGGCTCAATGGGTAGGTGTAAACCACTTGCACCGACCAGTGATCCATAACTGGTTCAACAAAGCCCATGGTTTGTGCTATCCTGCCTGTGGGAAGCGCAAATAAAAGATCCCTTGCTGCTAATCGGAAAGAGTAGCCCATGTAGTGGCGACAGCGGGTTTCCTCTCAAAATCTGTGTGGTCCTTAACCATATGTCTGACGCCATATAACCGTAAATAAAATGTGTTGAGTGCGTCGTTAAATAAAACATTTCTTTCTTTCTTCCAGTCAGTGGGGCTCCCACTAGTTGACATCTTGTAACAGTAGACTTTAGAATTCCTTTGCATGTGGGCTGCACTATGTATTCTTGCTTCAAAGTTGTGATAGAATGTCACTTGTTTCGGATTTGTTCTAGTATAAGCCCGGTTGACACTTTCTACTTTTTGACTGTTTGTATTGACTTTTATTTTAAGAACTGCAGTTTTGCCGAGTCGAAGTTCTAGGCATTTTCTTAACAATTCTTTATCGCCTTCTTTCATTTTTAGAACTGAATCTGCAGGTAAATAGGCTGGTTTCCATGCCTTGATCCGCCTGCCCGAACACACGAATGAATGCCTTTGACACAGGGTTGAACAGTTGCCACTCACACAGGCCACGATGGGGTCGATGTTGTAAGTCTTTCTCTTCTTTTAGCTATTTTAGTGATATCTCCTGCAAGTTGACGGTGGGCGATGTGAAGTTCGAGGTGACAATATTGCTGATAAGATGGCAAAACGTCGCTGTAGTTTCTGTCGGTCTGATTTATTTTCCCCCTGGAAACATGTTTTTGCTGAATGAAACTTTCTCAATAGCCTTTTGATGACTTTTAGAAAAATGTCTAGAGTCACGTAAATTCTCAATGGAACCTGTCTGTGCTCGGGTAGCACCGTCAGTAGCATGTGAATCTTCATCAGTCGTGAAATAGCCAATGTTCAGTTTGTCTTCATCCATTTGAAATTCATTCACACATTTTTCTGCATATAAGCCCTCATTGCTGATGGAATCTGTTGTCTTGAGATTAACTGTACATTTTCCACTGTGATTTGGACATGTAATTTTCTCTCCTTTAGATCTGAGGATTTCAGCTTTTTTGCAAAGTTTGTTTGCAGTGTATATCCCAATAATTTCCTTTTTAGGTGTTTCGTTCTCAGCAGTGGTGTAGACCGCTTGAGTTGCAGGCTGCAGGGGTGTGCTCAAGTTCCGATCGAAAAGTCTGTTGTTGTAACGACAGTCTCCCTCGACACTTATTTTGTGATCACTGGTAAAACCTTTTAGTCTGTTTAGTCAAACCAAATTAGACAGTGTTTCTTTCATATCCTGTCTGTTTATGTACACTGTTTTTGATCTAACATAATTAGCTGAATTCTGCATTCCACGCTTGCTTCCAACAGGGATACCAGCTGCGGATAAGGAATCGCGAAATACTGTAATTCCAACTGATGTATTCATAAGGCCCACATGTATCCCAATATTAGGCTGAGCAGCTTTCTGACCTCGTGCAGTGGGTAAAGTGGCCTCTTCGTACAGTTTGTGCTTCTTCGATCTAAAATGACATAGCTCTCATTTTAAACCTAGGTGCAAACACATACCCCATTGTTGATAGGACTATTCGTCATACTTCAGATCACCATCACAAGTTATTTCTATGTTCTCGATAAGATTCATTGAATAGATTGAGCACTTTACCACAATGAAGAAGTTGATAGCCATCTAAGTCTTGATTGGTTTGTTTCAGGAAATCTTCCAAGGCATCAGGAACAAATGGGTCAGGCCGAAGTAACCGCATATTGCCAGTCGTCCCTCGGTGACCACATAGGAAGATGTACCTCGACTCGTTGACGGCTTAGCCACTGCATCAAAGTCTTCCCTGGACAGTTTAGTACAGGTAGTTGATTTTGTGGCATTTTGGAGCAGTGTACTTTCTTTTTGGTGATGGAATATGTGACCAATTACATATACATGTTTTCTTTGCGAGGGGTTTCCCCACAATAATTTCTCAATTTCAGTATATAAATTTAATTTTTTGTAGTCTGCCCCAGTGTGACAAAAACATGTTCTCACTTTTCTGAAAACACATTTTCCACGTCCGCAGAATACCATCCACTGAATACTTTGTCCTGGTATGCAGTAACAACACACTGAAACAACATGCTGTTGTGTCATGGTGGACGTATGGCTGCTAGTGGTTACCCAATATGCCAAAGATACTCCAAATAGAGCAACAGTTTTGTACTAATCACTAAAGTAATTTGAAAATGTTTCCCACATTCCACAATTTTCAACTTTAAAATCTAATGTAAAAATTGAGGGACAGGTGAGGTAGTCTGACATTACCAGGTGTAGCAATCAGTCAGACTTGAACTAAAATAGAAATCTTTATTTAAAGGAAACATGTCACCTGAGCTATATTTGGCACCAAGCATGTAAAATAAATTATAAATTGAATCCCCTAAAAAAAAAAAAAAAAAAAAAAAAAAAAAAATTAATTACTTAAAATATCCGTAAAAAAACAGATACGAGCTCTTAGCGGAAATTGCCGATCTCTAATGAGCAAGGCGATCACGTGGTCCGTGACGTCAGAGACGAGTCGCTTGATCTGAAGCCTTACACTTAGCATTAGTCGGTACTGCTCACAAAGAATCCAAGACTAGCAGAGCTTACCCAAAAAAATGAATGTTCGTTCGCAAAACATTTTGCCATATCAGTTTGAGCCGTTGGTAAATGAAGAAAGGCACATATTTATTAACAGTGATACGGAAGAAGAAACGGATAGAGAGTCGGAGGGTAGAGGCACCGATGGTGCCAGACCAGACGGCAGACTTGGCGATCTTGGCTGGTAAGTTGTGGACGGTAATGGCTATTAGTAGGATTACCTACCTTTTGTTTGTACCGCTTGTACGCGATTTTCGTATTACGTTTGTCATTTATTATACTTCTTTTATTTCTGTTGGAAGTTGAAAATTAAATTAATACGCGACATCAGCGTTGGTTGTCAGAACCTTCAAATTCAAGTATAAGTTGTACTGTTATAGGACAATTGTTTTCTAAATTGCACACAATAATTAGTATTTTTGTTAGTCCCAAAACATTTACTTTTGTACTTACGTCAACCCAAATTGAAATTATTTACAATTTTGAATTTAGTTTTTCTGAAAGCCTTTTCCCCACCCCATCGTTTATTGCTTTTGTTAGGTTTGTTTTATTTTTAAATCATACATACATGTATTCATTTACGGTTATATGGCGTCAGACATATGATTAAGGATGGGTGGAAAGAGAAGTAGCCCAATGGGCCCACTGTCTGGGGGCAATCCTAAACTGACAGTGCATGAGACCAGTGGGTTACGCCCCACCCATTTTTACAAATAATTACACACATACATATTGTGGGTCCCCTCCCCATTCCAATATAAAATCCTGGCCAGTACTGTATCAATTTGAATGTCCTTTTTTTTCTTTTCTTTTTTTTCCAATTAAACATTCACAATAGATAACACTAATTTACCCTGCTAACACATTTCATAATTTTCTGGTACAATGCCCTCAAACCCCTTTAGAGATTTCAGTCCCTTTAAACTCGGATCATTTGCCATCTGAAAACTCACGAATCCTTTTTAAAATGTTGTAATGACTGGATCCACCTCTGTACTGTAATATCGGTGCTCATTTTACTGTTGAGTGCTCAAACAGCTTGTGGTATTGAGTTAATTTTGAGTGCTTACCCGAGAATCAAACCACCTCAGTGTACCCACCAAAAATGGTGACATTGTTTAATTCAAATTCAAAGAATACTAGTGCCTCAAGATGTTTGCAGACATTTCTGGTTTTCAGTAGGTCTACTTTTATAACAATGTGAAAAAGAAAACCAAAAAATCAAATGATGATAAAATAATAACAAATGATGATAAAATAGTAATTTATTATTTGGACATGTATATAAATATTAATAACTCCCCCCCCCCCCCCCCCCACACACACACACACACGCGTAATTAACTAAGGGCTGTTCCATGAATGATCATAAAGATGGAGGTTGTCCGGTTTTAGATACCCACCACCCACAAAATAAATATGCTTAAATCATGTATGCATAGAAAATTATACATCACCAGATGTAAAATAGTTATTGTGCTCTCCCACCTGTTGGATCAATTCTGGAACATCCCTAAAGAATTAATATCATATTGCTCAGAAGTCTGGGCTTTAGATTGCAATGAAGCTAAGGTGATAAATGCTTTACTCCAAATAAGTATACCCAACATAAACATGTTCAAATTAAGTACAACATGCCGGCCCTTCAGTAATTGAAATAACATTACAGTATTATAAGACCTTGATGTACTTTAAAAAAAAAAAAAAAAATCCCTGTTGTGTCCAAATTAGAGATATCTAAAGCCCTGTCAACTATTTTCTTCTTGTGGGTAGGGTAAGTGACCAGATTTGTACAAATACAAGCTATTAATAACTACATTCATCCCTGTTCGTCCAGATAGTGTTTCATATGTACATGTACTCATTTCACAAACATTTTTTAACAAATCAAGAATAAAAACTAGCCTTTTTTCTTGGTAGGTTTGATTTTTCAGAAACATACAATTTCTTTTTAGGGCCTTCCATGAGTATTTTACAATAAATAATAATAAAAAACCAACACACAATAAAAACATTAAAAAATATATACATCTACTATTTATCAATAACGGGGTGTTTTTTTAATCGTAAAAGGAAACAAAGGTCAGTTACTTTTAATAAATATTCATGACATCTTTAAGAATACAATCCATTTCCTTCACTTTTTGTTAATAAATACATGTTTGTTTCAGGCGTGACTGTGGTAATTGTGCCTTGATGGCCACTGTAGAAGAATGCCTATGTTGTATGGAGGTGCCAGCAGCTAGATACAAGGCCGACATAGCAGATGTTGAGTGTGTCACAGCATGAGGGATTTATTGTAAACTGCCTCAACATGCATGTCTTGGAGTTGGCCATGTTGGACTATGTTCGTATGGACGGACCACTCGATGACAATGATTCCATTCACGAGTAAGAAGAATAATCTGATTCAATTTACATAATCATATCCATTTGACACAGTAAAAATTAATGGTCAAATGCAGCATAGTAGACCCTGGCATAGTTTAGTATACAATTTCATCTTGTTTAATGCATTTCCTAGAATAGCTCTATTGTACACATAAAAATATAAAGTCAAGTGATATTATTACTTTAAATGCAAATATTTTCAAGGTACATGTGCCCTCAGGAATAACTCTCATAAAATGACCTTTATTTAATAAACAATTAAACACGGTCACGTTTTAGTTTCTAAAGATAATTATTAGAACAACAATCATCTGATGCAAACACATTGAAACAGTAATGATGTATGATGTATTGAATATTTACAATTTCTTTGCTGTTTCTTCCTTTACAGGACATACAGATATGTTGCTTATAGACGATTTGCGAGATGGATTGGTCAAAGAAATCGCCGTGTGCTTGCTGCATGTGTTGTTGTGAAGATTAGAGACAGTTTCCCATCAGAAAACTACACTGGCTTTCAATATGCTAGACAATAAATAAATTAATAAAAATGTTCATAACACTATAACATCTTGTTTTGGTCATCACTTGATATTCATCACATAAACAGCTTATCAAATAGCATTGAATCGTGATCTGTGTCTTTGCACAGCTTCTGTTTTCTCCACTCTGTGATAGTCAGTTGTTAAGAATCCAGGCATGCTTGACATTGCCTGCTTGACATCTGTTCTTGAAACTCCGTAATTATCCAGCTGGTATCGTCTTTGCATTAAAGATTCCATCAGTGTATCTACATGAAAATAAAGTTTAAAAATGTGAAAACATATAAAATGAAGCAACAGGCATTATACTGTTGATTAGTTCTTCCTTGTAATATAATAATGGTATATTTGAGCACACCTCCAACATTTTATACTATAGCTACTAGTATTCTGTGTCGAAGATCTAATAATCTTGGGAGGAACCTGTAACTACCACAAAGACTACATTTATTATTTATCATCTGCAGAAGGTACTTTATATGCAATATCACATATATACAAAATAAGAAACTTCCGCTAACTTTGCTTGAACGTAACTTGGTGAAAACAAACCGGGGAAATAATTGTTATATATGCGTTTAAAGAGTGTTCCATGGTGCATCGTTTGGTGCAAAAATCATGGCCATAGGTTTGTGGTAGGGGTTAAAAAAATAACCCCACTTAATAACGGGTATGACCACCTCTTGAATTGACCACGGCAGTGCATCGCAGGCGCATAGAATTGACTAAAGTGTTGATTTCTGAATGAGCGCTTGACGAAGTTCGTTGACGTTAGCGGGTGGGTTGGGACGACGCCTCAATCGTCTGTCCTGACTATCCCAGACATGCTCGATGGGGTTGAGATCAGGACTTTTAGCGGGCCAGTCATCAATGAAATCAATGTTATTTGTCCTAAGAAAATTTACAGTGTCTCTAGCTGTATGAGAGGTGGCATTATCATGCTGAAACATCGAGATGTTGGCGTTGTTATGGAACAGAGGAATGACGTGATGAGCGAGAATGTCATCGCGGTAACGTTGAGCATTTAAATTGCCATCAATGACGACTAGTGGTGAACAATAACCATGGGCAAAGGCTGCCCAGACCATGACAGAATCCCCACCCCCGAAACGATCTCGTTCAAGAACGCAACAGTCAGCATAGTGTTCATTTCTCCTACGGTAGACGCGCACCCTGCCATCACCACGTTGTAAAGAAAATCTGGATTCATCCGAAAAAAGAACGGTATTCCAGCGTCGCCGTATCCAACGAGTGTGTGAACGTGCCCAATTAAGACGATTTAGACGATGACGTAGCTTTAAAACGCATCCGACGTAAGGACGTCGTGCATGTAAACCGTTCTCCCGCAGACGATTACGAACAGTTTGCCCACTGATTCGGTTATTATGAAGCCCAGGTGTGTTAGCAGCAGTAGCAGTGGCAGTTTGGAATCGATTGCGCAAATGCGTGTTCATGATATAGCGGTCTTGACCACGCGTTGTAACACGCGGACGTCCACGACGTGGCAAGTCGTTGGTGCTTCCTGTCGTTCGAAATCTTACGCGAAGATTTCGTATCGCTCGACTAGAACTCCTAACATGCCTTGCAACGTCTTCTGTCGACATGCCAGCATCAAGCATGCCAATCGCCCGTTCGCGTAAATTATTGGGTATTCTTGGCATACTAACAATGCTACAATGTAAAAAACGTTAATTTTTTTTAAAATTTTGAAGCGTTTTCGTTCACTTGACAACAATGTCAGTAAGACAAGTAAAACACATTGACCGAATACTACACGGGACATGTCGAACCATGCATGCACGTGCAAACTGAATTTCACGTTGTCGACGATTAACAGTTCAAAAATAATCGATAAAATTCATGAATCCCGATAATACAGCTCAAGGCTAATACTACCTATATCATTTCATTACACAATGAATTCTTTAACACAACAAATACTATATGTACAAATCGGAAGTTTCTTTTTTTGTTCAGTATATATGAGATAGTAAACAGTACAGTATGTGGCAAATAGTCATACAGCATTTGTCTGAATGGGGAATAACACTGGTTGAGATAAATACTCTACTATCTCACCCTGAATCTATAATATATATGAAGTTTAATGTGCCAAATATTATTGCTGTGCAGTGTCTACTTACTGTAGCTAGAGGATTCCTTCACAGCTTTTATGACCGCATCCTTTCCTTTCTTTGCTTTGGGATAAACCAATCGCCAACATGGATGGCCATCCTTTGTTACGACTTGAGCTTTATTTCCATTTTCGTTATAATGGAAAGCAGAAAGATGCAGTCTGAAATTAAATGTATATTGTATATCAACAACCATATTGGAGAACATCTGATATTTGTATCATGTATGGCTATTTGCTACCTATTTTGAGAATGGTATTGGGCGTTCTCATTATGCGATTAGTTGCACAGACTTGTCGCATGCAATCAAACAGTACTGTGCGAATACCTAAATCAGAACGACTTCAGTCTTGTATGTTCTGATTATTGTAGGGCTGACACTTGGGTGTGACCCATCTCTTAACGAGAATGCTGCTTTACGGTTTACAGAGAAGTGAGAGATATTTGCTATTATTACCCCAGCGGTCACTCGTAACGGGGGAAATATTTTTCATATTTTCTGAGTGAGAAATATTCTGCATTGGTTTTACGAACAGTATTTTTGGATAATTAGATGCTTACAAACCAATGACCTTGTCGGTACTAAATATGACGTCATCACGAGTTGGCAAACACAAAATGACGTCATGTAGTTTAAAGAGTGCGTTTACGTCTCTGTATTTGGTTTTAAATTTATAACAAAATGTAATTTTAATGCAATTCATGTGATTAACGTGATTAAATTACAAAGCTATAGCAATTCTCAGAACAGTGCGTAAAGTGGTTTACATCGTTTCTATACAGGTTTCTATACAGGTTTCTATATAGCTGAAGTAATAAATAGAGGATAATAAATGAGTTACCAGTTATTATCAAAGTTATGTCCCTCGTGAAATAATTCTTTTGACTCTGCCATGTGTAACAATGGCCATTGGCACATTCTTGCGTTACAGTCACCATGAAACCGATCTGGTTCTTTACAGTAGATGTACAAATCCCACTGCACAGTCGACAAACTGACATTAAGTCAGCAAGTGCACTCTCGGCAATCAAATATTGTCTCTCGTCATTTGGCACTGAATTAGAATTAAGAATGTATGACTGTACGTCTGGTTCTTCTTCGTCAGATTCAGAATCATCTTCACAAGATTCATCAAACAGAGGGACATAATTTGGGTCATCGCTATCACCATCACTGTCGTCATCATCATCACCACTGTCTTCAAGATCACTGCATTTATCTGCATGTATCTGATCATAATCAGGTTTTAATAAATCACACTGAATACCCACTGAAACGGTGGTTGGGCAGTGTTGAACACAAAAATTCTTTATTTTTGGTTTGACTTGAATCCTTCTTGTTCTCTGTTGTGGCTTATTTACAAGTTTCTGTTCTTGCTGCCTTTTCACTGGTGGACTGCATTTAAATCGGGGATAGGATCCTCAAGCAATACTGCTGGACTCTGAACAAAAGTATCACATACAGCAGGGGCATCTTTTGGTAATGGTGTTTTTTCATTACCACCTTCAAGATTACTTTCACTGGCATAAGTCTCGCTATTTATTTCATGAAGAACCTGAAAATAAAAATACATCTGTGAGCAAAATCAGAGGATGCATTGAAAACTAAATAAATTCAGATTAACTGGAATTAATTTGTAATTATGAACACAATAGCATCTGCAGTATTAATGATATTTAATTTCCAATAATGGGGCTCACAAAAGGGTGTGAGTGTGCATGCATTTTGTTAAAGTACAAAGCTAAGAGACATCTTTTAATGTTTTAAATATACTTAACACACCTGGTCCCACTGCACCTGGGATTTTAAGTATCACCTTTGTGTGAAGTGAATTCATTGCCCTTAGGATAAAATGCATAGAGACAAATCCTTTTGTTACTGAATACAAAGCATTCATGCTTCTTGAAGTGACACCACACATCTACAGGTACATGCACCAGCAGACAGTTTATTGCCCCTAATTAGTAATTTAATCCCTTTGTAAGGTGTGATCTAAGACCTTGCTATCTACATTTTTGTAGTTCTTTGTTTGGACTCTCTCTCTCTCTCTCTCTCTCTCCTCCTCTCTCTCTCTCTCTCTCTCTCTGTGGTGTGTGTGTGTGTGTGTGTGTGTGTGTGTGTGTGTGTGTGTGTGTGAGTACAAAGCTAACAGACATCCAAGAGACATCAGCACACAAATACATGTAACTGGTTTTTAAAAGAATACATCAAATCTTTAAAAAATAGTTTTTTTTTATCTAAATCTGCATTCCGAATAAAGTTCTGATGAAACTTCATTTCAAACTAAATTATGATTTGCATGAAATAGTGTGGCATGAAGTGAATATATGTGTATGTACATGAGTATTTATATAGTATATATGCACGTGTGCCAGGCAGAGGGTCACACCGGAACAAATTTCTGTTCAGCAAATTTTCAGATATATGTGTAGTATTCCGTTGAAAATTAATTTTTAACTGCTTATTTAATGATTATTTTATTACTAATATTAGCCCGAAACAAAATGTTGTACATAGCCACCATGTATAAAAAGTACCAATATGTGCTAATTTGGCAATGAGGAGGGTGAACTCTGGCCAGGGTTAAAATAAAAAGTAAAATATGGCCTGTGACGGAACATGCACTTAATTTTGTTTTCGCCTGTGGCGATATTAATTGTGTTAGAGGGCCGTGTGCAGTTCCATAAGCACTTAAGCCCAGGTGGACAACTTGTTACGTGCTACATTTGCGCGACGGTCGTCTAATACACATCCAGCCAGGTGCGGAGGCCATGTGGCTAGTAGTTACGTAATATCTCCGGTAGTGCTGTTTATGGCCATGGGATTGCTCGCGGTATGGCGACAGCCAGTCTGACGATCAGAGAAAAATATACCGACTCTGGTCGTGGTGGAAACTCAGATGATAACATTCGGTGCCGCGATGTACCCCCAGGCGATATTCGATTTATAATAAATAGCTAGTGTTTTAGAGTTTATCAGGAGAAGCAAAAAGGACGGCCACAGGGAACGTTAGTCCGTTTGGGACTTTGGTAAATATATTATTTCTGCTCTGTTGTATAACCTTGATGTGATTGATGTGACTTTAAATATTTTAATACTGTATTATACCAATATTCTTTAGACAGTGTCTTCGGTCATCTGACGAAGTAAATCGTAGTCTTACTGTTCTATATTTATATGAGTATTTGGTAATATAAAGCTTAGCCAGTCATCCTACAGGACCTAGGTAAACTGTAGGTTATTGTCTTTATTGTGATAGGTACCAGTATTAATTCTGTGTTACAAGGTTACTGAATGAGTAGTTAGGGTTAATTAAAAATTAACTAGTTAGGAATAGAGCTGTAATTCCTTTATTAATTAAGTTCCCCTGGAAGCGTTTCTCAATTATCACACGTGTGGGTGTTGTGTCACGGTGAAGTGATTAGCATATTGTGTAAACTAGACACCTAGAGATTAACTAATTAAGTGATCTGTTCTGGGTTATTATTATTGTTGTTATTAATTAACTACTGCGGCTGTACATTTGTCAGCGTAGGTTAATACAGATTCCAAAGTGTATTGTGTTTTTGTTGTGTTTTCTAGTGAACTAAACGTGCTATAATAATATATACTTTATATAAGATCTTATCTCTGATCATACCTAGACGAGCCAAAGCGGGTATATACCGCCTGTTACAGAGAGATCTAATAGATATACAGTTAGGAGAGATATTTGGATAATCGTGTTTTATTCAGTTACGGGTATTATAGAATCCCCGTGACAGGAGTAGAAAATTGGGGCGCTCGTCCCGGATCTGAAACGGGACATGCATATTTAAAAAAAGTATTGTTTGTAAATGGGGGATTTATAAATTATTTTTACAAATAACCAGAAGTAGCAACGTTGTTCACTAGAAAATTAATTAATAATAAGTGCGTCATATCTAAACATGGATAAGAATTTGCTGGATAGGCCTACGCTCAGTGTAGTGGAGATGAAGCGAGCACGTAAGGCCGAGTTAGTTGAAATCGCGGGTGAGCGAGAAATTGATTTAACATCAGCTAAAACCTTAGGAGATATAAGGACAATTATTATCCAGGAAGTTTTTGGTGATAGTCCTGTTATGGAAGACAGTGAGATTGTTCCAGAGATAGAGATAAATGAGTTAAGTGTGGAACAACAATTAGCTTTTAAAAAGCTTGAGTACGAAAGAGAAGAACGTGCGTTAGATAGAGAGAGAGAAGAGAGAGATAGAGAGAGAGATAGAGATAGAGAGAGAGAAAAAAAGAGAGGGATAGAGACAAAGAAGATAGAGATAGAGAAGATAGAGATAGAGATAGAGAAGATAGAGAGAGGGATAGAGAAGAGAGAGAGAGAGATAGAGAGAGAGAGAGGGATAGAGAGAGAGAGAGAAAGAGAAGAGAGAGATAGAGAAGATAGAGATAGAGATGGAGAATTCCAGTTAGCAAAATTAAAGGTGGAATATGAGTTAAAGTTGAATACTGAAGAAGTCAGACGAGAAGCCGGAAATGGTTTTAACATGTCGGAGGCTTATAGATCAGTGCCTGTATTTGATGACCAGGAGGTAGATATGTTCTTCCAACTTTTTGAATGGGCCGCTAAGCAGCTAAATTGGCCGCAGTCTAAGTGGACATTGTTAGCCGTGTCTAAGTTTAAGGGGAAGGCTAGTGTAGCTTATAATTCAATGAGTGATGAGCGAGCAAGTCAGTACGACCTAGTGTTGAGGGCGTATGAATTACGACCTGAGGATTATCGTTTACGGTATAGCGAGTTGAGAAAAATGCAGGGTCAGTCTTATAGTGAGTTTGTGGCTAAGAAGGCAGGGATGTTTGATAAATGGGTGGTGTCTCATCAGGTAGAGTCATATACCGAGTTACGGGAGTTGTTGATCTTACAGGACATTAAAAATGGATTACCAGTTAGCTTACGTATTCATTTAGAGGATCGTGATGTCAAAAAGATAGAGGAGGCAGGCATAGTGGCAGATGATTACGTGTTAATACACAAAGCTCAGGCAGTACAGGGTAGCTCTTTACAACAGGGTGATAAGAAGAAATTTCAGCCAGGTTTTTCCCGGGAAAGTAACTATCGGGGAGAGTCTTCTAGTTGGTCAGCTAGTCAGGCAAGGAATGCACCTGGTGGGCAAAGTAAGGATAGGCCTGCATTATCAGCCAATGCACGAACTTTTCGTCCACATTGCAGTTACTGTAAAAAGGATAACCATCTTGTCGGAGACTGTTTTAAAAGGAAACGCGATAATGCGCACGTGGTCGGTTTAGTGAGGTCAGCTCCGTTAGCGAGAGAGTTAATGGTTAGTCCCATGGCAGAGAAAGTAAACCCGTATGTGTCCACTGGTATGGTTTGTGATGTGAAACAAGAATTGAGTCCTAAGAGTCTGATCACGCAAGAGTTTTTAGCTGGTATTGAGAATTCAGATACAGGACGTAGTTTGGCTTTAACCTCGGTTACTGGAGAAAATATGGTTGTCAGGTTACATAAGGTTTTCTTGTGTTCGAAGTTTGTGACGGGACCAGTCATTATGGGTGTTGTGAAGGACTTGCCTGTTGAAAACATAGGAGTTTTGTTGGGGAATGATTTGACTAGTCAGTGTTGTCAGCCGAAATGTGACCAATTGTTAATGAAAGACAGCCCTTTACCCATAAAAGAGTGTGAGGTTGATGAGATTAGTTATCCTGCGTGTGTAAAGACTAGGGCTATGGCCAGTAGGTTAACACGAGACCTAGAGGATATTTGTGATTTGTCTGATACGTGTGTGAGCCATGAAATTGGAGTGGATGAGGTTATCAGTAAAATGGTAGATAAGACAACTGAGGAATTAAATGTGGTGGAACCTGTTGATCTCCCGCAGAGGGGAATTGAACCAGTTGTGTTTGATAGAGGGGATTTACCTTGTAATAGACAAGAGTTAATTCTAGAGCAGGGGGCTGATCCAAAATTGTTGGCAGCTCGCACTACATTGTTAACAGAGGGTGAGATGGAGGATCAGATGGCAGGTTATGATATGGACAAGGGAATATTAATGAATAAGAGAGTTAGAGATAGGAAGGCTAGGAAGCAACTGAGCCATGCTCAGAGCAAAATAAAATCAGTGTGTGATAGGAAGGCTAGGAGTCGGAATTTTAAACCAGGGGATAAGGTGCTGCTGTACCTTCCCATTAAACAGGGTTCTGTGCAGAACAGGTATTTCGGGCCCTATGTTGTGCACAAACGGGTTAATGAGACAGGGTATGTGATAAACACTCCTGATAGGGTTAGGAAAAGTAGGTATTGTCACATCAATTTGCTAAAAGGTTATTTTGACAGACTGCCGATAGTTCCAGAGTTACCGGTCCAAATTGAGAGTCACTCAATTTCCTGTGATGACGTCAAGACTGCCGAGATCAAGTTGGCCAATGGCCAGATTCTAGCAGACGTGAGCCCCCAGCGAGCAAAGTTAACTACGCTGATACAAGACAATGTTTCCATTTGTCAGGACCTTCCAACGGTTACCAATACCTTAAGCCAGGATGTGCGCCTGGAACCCAACGCTACACCGATACGACAGCATGCCTATCGGAGAAAACCTGGAAAACGTGCGACACTGAAAAAGAAAGAAACGAAGTTCCAGTGGTCAGGTGAATGCGAGAAGTCATTCAACCGTCTCAAGCAGATGCGCTACTCGTCTCCCGTGATGGCAGCGCCAGACTACCGAATGTCGTTCAAGCTAGCTGTGGATGCCAGTGACGTGGGAGCTGGAGCTGTGCTGTTCCAGGAAGATGAAAATGGACTGGACCATCCTGTAAGTTTCTTCTCGAAAAAGATTGACAAACACCAGGTGAACTATTCCACTATAGAGAAGGAAGCTTTGGCCATGGTACAAGCTCTGAAGCATTTTCAGATCTACGTGAAATCGGCAGTGCACCAAGTGGTGGTCTTTACTGATCATAATCCGCTTACCTTCATTCACAGAATGAAAGCCACCAACCAGAGAGTTTTGAGGTGGAGTCTTCTTCTGCAAGAATACCCAATTACCATTGAACATATCAAGGGCACATCCAATGTAATCGCTGATGCCCTGTCCCGAAGTTGAAAGTTATGATAATGTGTTGACATTCTTGATTTCTGTTTTGTTTTTATATATTTTATTTGTATACCAGGGACTCAGAGACTCAGTTTGATTACTGGTAGTCACCTTATTATTACATGTGTTATAAATGCCCGTATGCGTCGGTTAACGCACCTTTTTGTTTTAATGTAGTATATTTCCCTATTCCTAGAGTAGAGGAAATATCCTTTTTGAGGTGGGCGGGGTGTGACGGTACATGCTCTTAATTTTGTTTTCGCCTGTGGCGATATTAATTGTGTTAGAGGGCCGTGTGCAGTTCCATAAGCACTTAAGCCCAGGTGGACAACTTGTTACGTGCTACATTTGCGCGACGGTCGTCTAATACACATCCAGCCAGGTGCGGAGGCCATGTGGCTAGTAGTTACGTAATATCTCCGGTAGTGCTGTTTATGGCCATGGGATTGCTCGCGGTATGGCGACAGCCAGTCTGACGATCAGAGAAAAATATACCGACTCTGGTCGTGGTGGAAACTCAGATGATAACATTCGGTGCCGCGATGTACCCCCAGGCGATATTCGATTTATAATAAATAGCTAGTGTTTTAGAGTTATCAGGAGAAGCAAAAAGGACGGCCACAGGGAACGTTAGTCCGTTTGGACTTTGGTAAATATATTATTTCTGCTCTGTTGTATAACCTTGATGTGATTGATGTGACTTTAAATATTTTAATACTGTATTATACCAATATTCTTTAGACAGTGTCTTCGGTCATCTGACGAAGTAAATCGTAGTCTTACTGTTCTATATTTATATGAGTATTTGGTAATATAAAGCTTAGCCAGTCATCCTACAGGACCTAGGTAAACTGTAGGTTATTGTCTTTATTGTGATAGGTACCAGTATTAATTCTGTGTTACAAGGTTACTGAATGAGTAGTTAGGGTTAATTAAAAATTAACTAGTTAGGAATAGAGCTGTAATTCCTTTATTAATTAAGTTCCCCTGGAAGCGTTTCTCAATTATCACACGTGTGGGTGTTGTGTCACGGTGAAGTGATTAGCATATTGTGTAAACTAGACACCTAGAGATTAACTAATTAAGTGATCTGTTCTGGGTTATTATTATTGTTGTTATTAATTAACTACTGCGGCTGTACATTTGTCAGCGTAGGTTAATACAGATTCCAAAGTGTATTGTGTTTTTGTTGTGTTTTCTAGTGAACTAAACGTGCTATAATAATATATACTTTATATAAGATCTTATCTCTGATCATACCTAGACGAGCCAAAGCGGGTATATACCGCCTGTTACAGAGAGATCTAATAGATATACAGTTAGGAGAGATATTTGGATAATCGTGTTTTATTCAGTTACGGGTATTATAGAATCCCCGTGACATGGCCAAAAAACAAATGTCCTGCTAAGAATAAATATGGCTTGCTGGAAATAAGACAGGGTATTGGATGGCTTTCGGATGGTGTGGAAAATTAGGACCTGTGGGATTTATTTTAGAGCATTAAGGAATTAAAATATTACACTATTAACAGAATCATAAGCTAAATAGCAAATGAAATAATTGTAAAATAATGTCTTTTGTAAATAGACCTGCACATTTTTGGGTGGTTTTAACAAGTGAATTTCTACTTCACCTGCTATATCATACATGTAGGTCTATAAATTGGATATCTTTTCACAGGCCACTATTTTAAGCCCTGTTTACATACCATGATATTCATGTCATAAACCATGTGATAATTTAGTTTATTAACCCGATTAATAATGGTATGCAAATCTGCAAGGTCTTGAGGTAATTTGTTACTGTGGATGGGTCATTAGCTTATGAGCCAACAAGGCCTGTATTATGAGTGTATACCTGAGTGTAACGTTTTCAAAGATTCGTTTAAAATGCGTGACGTCAAACTAATTTGTGCTAATCGTGATGACGTCATATTACCGATGGTGGCGACTTTAGTACTATGATTTACAACAAAAAAACAAAAACAAAATTAAAATGTAATTTTTGGAGTGTTATAGGATAAATAGAATTCAGTACTCATGTTTTTTTAATACGTAAAATATTAACCTCGTCTAGTTAATCGGTATTTGTCTCGGTAGAGCCTCGACAAATACCGATTAACATAGACTCGGTTGATATTTTCCACATTAAAAAACACTTGTGACGAATTCTCTATATATTATTGTTTAACAATATTATAATATACGCTGTCTTATACATTATTAGCGTGACAGTCTTCTTTATGGTGATGCAATCTCCAGTAAAGGATATCTTTGCAAGTGGCAATCCTCCTATAAATGAGGCACTGGATAGAGATTCATGGAATCATCGACTATATTATATATGGGCCATTCCATGGTAATGGTCTAAGCCAGGATGTGACATTCTGACTCTTACGGCCCTTTTTCATGGAGCGTATTATTGCCAACTTTCGACGCCGAAACCGCACCTGTTTTGTCTGCGCGGAACACGCGCTGCTTTTGTAAAACAAATTCGCTTCACACTATCTATTATGCATGCGTTTCCATGCAAGCAGATTGCCGCGCTGATTACCGGTCAACGCTAGAAAATGTTATAATTACGTCATTAACGTTGGGGTATCCCAATACTGTCTCCATGTCCTGGGGGGACATCCGGAAATACTCATGGTATTTGTCACCGTCAAGCTCGAGATGTTTAACCAAGTGGTAAAAGGCACCATATTTCTTTCTTTCTTTGATGATAGTGTGACCCAAAATCTAAAGCCAAGAACATGTCTTCAACATTAGACTCTTCCCAATGAGCAAGTAATAGTTTCAGCTGGAGGTGCTTTGACATCGCCATTTTGGTTGTCAACATGCATTTTTCCTATCTGCTTCATGGAAATGGATTGTCTGCGTGGCTATTATTAACACGCGCGGCAAAAAGCAGCGCGACAAAAATCAGCTTCATGGAATTCTTCACTAAAAATCCTTTTTAAATTGAAATGCAGTTTTATCATTTATAGACTCATTACATATAGTAGTATAAGCATGTCAGGCCTAATTTCGTTTTTCGTAAAAAAAAAAAAAGACAAAAAAAAGACAAAAAAAAAGAAGACTTATAAGTGAAAAGTAAAATGTACCAGGACGTGACAAAAATGGACATCACTTTTTTAACACTGCAGTAAATTCCAAAACTCTGCTCTCCTGGTAGAATGTTTGCTTATTGAAATACACTGTTTAATACAATATCCAGTCTATTTCTAAATGCTCTATAGCAAATTACTAAACAAATATCCTTTATGATGTAATATTTACTTTTTAAAATTTCAGTACGAACCAGGGCATGACCAGCCAGGACGTGACATTTTGTCCAGTTCACTTAAACAACTAATAAATGATATGTATATCAAATATTACTGATGAAACAATGTTAATTTATGAAACCAATGATATTTACTTGTTTTAAGTGTTTTCATTATCAAAATAAGTGCATAAAATCCTAATTAATTGAACTGTCGAGTAAAAAAAAGAGTTCTCATACAATATTCATATAATATAGTTTTATAACCAGTAACCATACCAGTTGTCAACAACATCGTTATCCTGAAGTTGCCAAGTCTGGTGATTTTTGTCTTATCTGTACAATACATGTAAAAACTAAACAGACGAAGTATAGGTATTACTTTTTCGTTGGCTGCGGCATCTGATGATGATCAACTTTTGCATTTAGCTCAACACTGATTGTACAAATGTAGCTACATTTCTCATAAATTACATGCCCTGCATCAGTAAAGCTTCATTTATAGTTCTATCTATGAATGTTCATCCCAGTGCACGTCAAAATTTATTATTTAAAAATTTTAATTAAATTTTTTGAAGTTTAATTTTTCTTAATGTTTTAAAAACATTTTTAACAAATATTGAGATGGATATATCTACAGATGCATTATTAATGACACTGAACAAGTTTATGGTAGGCAAGACATTTAATTCTGTAGAATTCCTGTTTGCAATTTTTTTTTTTTTTTAGATAATATATTATATTTTTCCTTTTGTTGGTATTTTTATGATCATCTGATTTAATTCGAATTCAAAATATGAACCCCAGTCAGTAAAGAAATTATAGTTTTTGGACAGTTTCTTCTTTCTGTTCATCATTATCTGATATGCCAAACCGTCAACAATGTATATTAATATAAATAATTAAACTGTTGATGATTGACAATAGCAAAAATCTCAACGACACAATTGATTTGAATTCCCCCAACCTAAGTTTTATCTTGTATCATGTATCTTTATCGATTATATACTCAGGGAATTTTTATAAAATCGATTAGCCATGGGATCAGTGATTTTATAAATTTACTAGCCCTACTTTACTTGAAAGTTAATACAATTTTACTAAATAACAGTACTAATCAAATATGTCACCTAAAGTCTAAAGAGGCAGATAGAGCATAAAAACACTAACATTGAGGGGTTGGGGCAGGATATTCATATTTACAAAATAGACTTAACTACAACATTTAACCCAAAAAATGCCATTGGGCATGGCAATAGTAGTTATTTACTAGCCCAACATTGAATATTACTAGCCATGGGAGTGGGGCTACCATAATCTAGAAGCCGTGTATCCTTCACTGGAGAAATGTTGGTTTATATATTCCAATACATGTTAGGATACCTGTATCTGTTAATGAATAAAAGATTTTAGCAGCACATATTGTATTTGAACAATTCTTTGACACAATACTAATTGTATGTGTACACCAGTTTGGATTCATAAAATGGATGTATTTGGTATAAATACAATATTCTGTAAATTGGTGGATTATCAATAATTAACTTTCTGGTCAAAACATAGAATTAATTGATAATAGTATTTTTGTATCTACATAAATCGATGTTAAATATTCAAACATGCTCCCCCGGAACATACAGTTTCTCTGTTTCCGATTCTTGCTGGTGAAAAAAAAATATTGAAAATAAAAGTAATTTCTTTTAGGTACACGTGCATTATCTAGTCCGTTTTGCCAATTTCTCTATATAAGAGGGAAGGACTTTCCTTTGGGAACTGACAAATGTCACTGACCCTAAGCCTAATATTTATAAGTATTTATAAAGTGTCAAAGGAAAGTCCTAAATAGCAAACCACTGTGTAATTATTGATAATGAAAAAACCCAAACACTTCTATTGGAAGTTGGGATGGGAGTATTTCGACATGCACAAGAAAATGAAATGAACAGATAAACTTTCCTCAGCTCGTCTTCGTTTAGCATATGCCCCTCGTGAAGTTTGTGGCGTCTTTGCAAATGTTACGTTTATTTCCTATTCGATATTTGTTTTCTTTGCATTTACATGAAAACAAACCCAAACCCCGGCAGGTTTTATATACAAATCATCATATAAAATGCACGAAGTTGACTTAATTCCACTTTTTAAAAATCTCTGTGTCTTTTGAATGCACGTTATTTCTCCTATAAATAACTACGGTCATTTGCATATCAAAACATTTGGATCTGAGGCTACGTGAAGGCCATTATAGCTTGTTTCACTAAATCAAGGTTATTATTGTTATGCAGTGTGTAACAGCATTGTCTAATATTTCCGTTAAACATAGATGTAAACAAACAGAACATGTAACCCTTTCTTGTAGGTGCATTATATTTAATAAATTTAGCTAATGTATTATGTATTTTTATTTTATTATATCAATTATATATTAGCATACCATACCTAACCTAACACAACTGAGGTGTAGCACAGTAATAAACACAAATCACCTCACACACCGCAGGAATGTGCTTTCCAAATTTATAAATAAATTTAATGCAGGGCCGGACCCAGAATACCAGGGGGGGGGGGGGGGATAAAATGTCAAAGGCCACCAACATCAAATAATAATAAAAATGTTATTTAATTTGCCTCTAAATTGGGAACTCATACATATATATATATATATATATATATATAGTATTTAGGGTGGTGCTAGGGGCTGGGGTTTGGGGGTTGGGTGTTACATTTGTAATGCGAAAAACCAAAGGGCTATTGTTCGGACTCGTATGGGTTCAACCACTTTTTCATCCGCGCAGACACAGCCCTGAATGTTCAAAATACGATAGCATTGCTTGGTCAATAACATCATTATTTCGATCTATGACTGCACGTGCTATTGTAGCAATGTGTAAACCACGTAAAATACAAGTTAGGTAGGCTATATAAATTCATTGAAAATGTATTAGTCGACATTCTTGTTATTGTTATTTGAGGAAAAATATGGGTAAATCGAAAAACACTTCAGTTGATGTAAAATTGTGTATTAAGAACGTTTTCGATTATTTTGAAGATGAATATCAGCGCGGTAGACCTAGGTATGCTTCTTATCGAATTGTCGATCGAGTTGCCGCTGCACTTAAAGTTTCGGTTTCAACAGTAAAAAGAACTGTGAAAAATCTAAGCTCTACGAATCCAAGCACAGAAATCACTGTTAAAAAACGCGACCGAAAACTCATCGATTTATTTGATAAAGATGTTATTAGACGACGAGTATACAGATTTTATAGAGGGCGAATTACCTACATTACATAAGATTAACGTGGCTATAGGGTGTATACTACCAAATCAAATCCCATAGACGACAATAGTAACATATGTGGCTAAAACTCCTACCTGCAACGTATCAACCGACATAAACGCCACGGATATAAATACTACCACCCCTTACACTTAAAGTGAATCAGAAAAAAATGGGGGTCAAGCTGCTCGTTTCTGAGATAACGGGTAGCGTCTATGACTACCCTAGTTTCGCACAAAATTCGAGTACTTTTTTTTACAGGTACCCCATACATGTTTCAAGCACAAGGCTACTTGACACATTGGTACTAGATGAAATAAAATTGCACATTTTTTTTACCCAGATGAAACTATTATTTTTTACAACCAACACACTCACATTTATAACCAATCACAGGACTTGTGGTGTTCACTTCTCTATCAAAAGTTCGGTGCACCTCGAACTTTGACCCAGCCGGAAGTTATTTGGTTTAGTACTACCTTTAAGGGAGGAATGTGGAATCAACATATCCATATCAACTTTACGAAGAACACTCCATGACCTCGATTTTAAATACCAACATATGTCTACAACCGGAAAAGTGATTTTTGAGGACGCCAATATATCAGACAGGAGACTGTCCTATCTCCAAGAAATATCCAGTTTACGAGAACAGGGGTATTTAATAGTGTATCAAGATGAGACCTGGGTGAATGTCAACCACACAACATCCCACCACTGGACAGATATCCACCCGGGCACAAGTACCGCCAATCACCTGCCGAAATCAGACGCTGCTGATTGAGTTCCTAAACTCTGTTCGGTGACTGGGAATGGAAAAAGACTTATTATTTGTCATGCTGGCTGTGATAAATATGGATTGATAGATGGCTGTGAATTGATCTTTGAGGCTAAAAAAACAGACGAAGACTATCATGGTGAGATGAATCATGAACATTTCATCAAATGGTTTGAAGAACAACTTATGCCTTCTCTACCAGAACCTTCTGTTATCGTCATGGATAACGCAAGCTACCACAACCAATTAACTGAGATTACACGATGTCCTGCACTAAACGCTAAAAAGGAAGAAATTCAGTCGTGGCTACGAAACAAAAATATACCTTTTGAGAGTAACATGACAAAGCCAGTTCTTTATGAACTTGTGAAAAGTAACAAATGTGCAAAGCAATTTGTTAATGATGATATTGCTGAACGCCATGGGCACTTGTGTCTAAGACTGCCGCCAAGACATTCTGAACTCAATCCGATAGAACTGATCTCGAGTCAAGTCAAAGGGCACATAGCTCGTCATAATGATGGTAAAATTACCACGGTGCGGAGAGAACTTGCACATGCATTGAACTCTGTCACACCTACACACTTCTCTGACGCAGTTAAACTTGTAATAAAGATCGAAGAAGATTTTAGAAAACAAAATAGTTTTATAAGAAATAAAATGCCCCCCCCCCCCCTGTGATAGTCCCCCTTAACGAAGATAGTCATGAAGAAATGAGTTCGTCGACTGATTAAGTTATTTCTCCATACCCATCAGGAGTATTACTTTAATGTATGCATGAACTCTTTAACACCAAAAACAATTTATTTCCATATCATTCACTATCAAACAACCCAACAACCTATAAACTAAACGACTAGAAATGCATATAGACTACACATACATACGAGAGAAATGTTTATTTGATATACGTTTATGTGGCGTCAGACAAAACGGTTAAGGAGCATTATGACAGTGAGAAAGAAACTCGCTACCGCCACATGGGCCACTGTTTCCGATAAGCAATTTTGATAAGCAATAAGGGACGCTTTATATGCACCATCCCATAGACAGGATAGCACATACCACAGCCTTTATACATCAGTTGTGGTGCACAGGCTGGAACTAGACACAACCCAATGGGTCCACCATGTGGGATCGATCAGTCGATCTACCATGAGCGCGAACGCTTTACCTCTGAGATACGTCCCGCTCCATATACAAAAGAAGCCTTAAGTGGGGTTGGGGTTGTGCAGAGGGTCACACCTCCACCAATCGCATGCATACCATATTCTTCTCTCTCTCTCCCTATAACCATATAACCATAGATTAAAATATGTTGAGTGCGTCCGTTACATAAATGACGTCTCTCTCTCTCTCTCTCTCTCCTCTCTCCTCTCTCTCTCTCTCTCTCTCTCTCTCTCCCTTCAGCGCGCGCGCGCTTGTGTATTCCACAATATAATTATAATATTTGATCCATATTTTTTTTTTTCAAACTGAGGTTTTGTCACTTGAACTCCCCACCTGAATCCGCGCCTGCTTCATGTTTACAGATATTTTCTTAAATATAGGTCATACTACGATTTGTGCGGATAGGACGATAGAACCGAACATTAGTTTGAAACGCACTATAGAATGATGCTTTTGATATGCAAATGACCTTAGTTATTTATAGGAGAAATAACGTGCATTCAAAAGACACAGAGATTTTTAAAAAGTGGAATTAAGTCAACTTCGTGCATTTTATATGATGATTTGTATATAAAACATGTCGGGGTTTGGGTTTGTTTTCATGTAAATGCAAAGAAAACAAATATCGAATAGGAAATAAACGTAACATTTGCAAAAAACTTTGGGTCTAAATAATTGAACAGGATAATAGTAGTAGGTGAACATCAGGGATAGCTGTTACAAGTAATTTTGCTCTAGGATTACGATATCCTTAACTTGCTTTCGTTGCTGGAAAAGTCTCGTAACTTGAAGGTGAAAAATGTACGGAACACAAAGTACTATGCGGCGTTGGTGTCCAATCTTTTTTTTTGCAATAAAATATCCACGCCTTTCTTCGGATACAATCCTTTAGAAAACCGAAAAAAGATAATCCCGATACTTTAAACTGTTTATTTTTACACCCAAAGGCCGCGCAGTACGACATTGTTGGGCTCTGAAAAGATCTTAAGCCCCTTACTCCATATATAAACAATGGAAAAGTACAGCGGCTCTGACTTCACTTCCGGTTTTTTCCGAAAGCTTACGGATAAATATGCATAAATCATACTTTGATACTGATCGGTGTAATTTCTTCGTTTTAAAATAACCACACGTATTTTATTGTTATATCATTTTGTATATTATTTTTATATCATTTTGTTTTTAAAATGAGCTATAATGTGGTCTCGTGACATGTTTCCTTTAAACAAGACAATTCCAGTATATCATACTAATAATTTTCCCTCCATTTTTTACAGGCCAAATCAGACCGATACAGTGACACTCCTCAAAGAGTTGGCCAGTCGTCAACATATAACCAAGTGACTTTCGTGAAGTGCAAAATGTTAGTATTCATGTTGGAGCAATAAAATTTATAAACCGAAAAAAATGTTTGTTCTTAAGGTTGCAATCAGCGTCGTGTTGCCCACGAAGATAGTGCTTTTAAAATGCACCCCATATTTGAATAAAATAATTTATGAGTTTGAAAATAGGTAAGAAATGGGATCTTTGACAGAAATTGCATCTACATTTATGGTGCACATTTGTGTTGAATGAGATCTCACTTTTCACTTTTTAACATTCTCGAGGTGGAGAGACTTCCTAGCAGCCGTGAAATGGCAATTGGGGGATGCCTCCAAAAATAAAATATTATTTCCATATTTAGGTTGACATCACCCAGTTCAGACATATTTGCTGCACAATGTGTCATTCACCTGGAAAAATTCTCTTTTTCTATTTAATTTTTTTTAAATTTATGTTAATATGGTGGACAGTCTGTTATGATTTACTTCGCTGCTACCTACAATAGCTTGCTCTGGATGTACACGTTAAACATTATGACCTGACCTGACCTGACCTCCACGTATATATAGGGTAAAGTGATAGTGAGTCGGACACTCTTAATGATATAAATCACAGCTACTGTTATTTTAATGCATTAAACGATTAGTACTTGTAACTTGTAATCAAACTTTGATTGTCGACCAATTTGGTCTGTGGTAGAACAGACACATTTTCACAGCTTCGTTCTTGTTCAACTTTTAGAGTAAAAAACAACAACAAAACAAACACATTGTTAACCAGATATGGAATCTAAATAGATAGTGTAATCAACTTATTTTATAAAGGCTGTAGTCATTAACTAATCTTCATTTCAAAGCCGTGATGGTCTTTGTAAGGAATTTACTCGATATTATGTTGAAAAATGACATTATAATCAAAGGATAAATTTGAACATTCTGAGGTAAAATTAATTACGTGTCTTGAATTTTAAACAAACCTAAAAGGTTTGTTATTACCACGGCGTTGAAGGGACATAGAAAAAAATAATTTAAAGCGTGCGCACGAGTTATTAAAGCGTGCGCACGAAATATTAAAGCGTGCGCACGAGTTATTAAAGCGTGCGTACGAGATATTAAAGCGTACGCACGAGTTATTAAAGTGTGCGCACGAGTTATTAAAGCGTACGCACGAGATATTAAAGCGTACGCACGAGATATTAAAGTGTGCGCACGAGATATTAAAGTGTGCGCACGAGATATTAAAGCGTACGCACGAGATATTAAAGTGTGCGCACAAGTTGTTATTAAAGCTAGTATTGTACGCATTTTTGGAACACATGCACGTGCAGTATTAAAAAGATGAGCTATTGAATATTCCAGCAGGTATAGAGTGTGGATAATATGGAAAGAAGATGCGATCTCATTCGAGGATACTTCAGTCTCGGTTTCACCTATGTAGATATAACATATGTTCTTGCTAAAAATCATGGCATTGTACTTGCGATTCGCCATTTGAAGTGATTATTGAGAGACCTTTCACTCTTTCGGAGAAAATACAGTCAAATCGTCCTTGTCATCGACTTTATTAAAAACCAACTTGGACTATCAGGACAGAGGCATGGTTATCGGTGGATGCATCAAAAATGTATCCAGTCCGGCTTGGTCGTGAAACTGTCATTGCTGGCAGTACTGGACCCTGCTGGTGTTCAGCTTCGAGCAGCGCGTCGTATACGACGGCGTGTGTACTCTAATAGGGGACCAAACTTCATGAGGCACATTGATTCCTACGACAAACTGTCACCATATGGAATTTGTATCAATGGTTGCATTGACGGGTTCTCTAGAAAGATAATATGGTTGGAGGCTGCCAAAACCAACAGCGATCCACGTGTTATTGCTGGGTATTTTGTGGAAGCATGTCGAAAGTTGAAGGGACGGCCGGTGTGTGTACGAACAGACATGGGTACAGAAAACGTTAAGAGTTGCCCACACGCAGCAGTTTCTCAGTGAAACGGCACCATATCGTTACTCATGTTACCTTACTGGAACAAGTCAACACAACCAAAGAATAGAATACTGGTGGGGAATGGCGACAGAATGTTCAGTTTTGGATGTCGTTGTTTCAAGATATAAAAAACGACGGTTCTCTGGAGATTTCTTGGACAAAAGCCTAATCCAATTTTGTTTTCTACATATTATCAAGGTAATATATTTACCAGCAAGGCAATCATAATAACTATGCATAAGTGTGTTATACAGTCACTTAACATTATGATGCATATTCAATTGAATTAAAATTAACTCTTGGTTTGTTTCTGCCATTTACCAACACAAAGATCTAAAAACATCTTGTGGTCTTTGTCCCATTGATCTTTGGTGAAGTCTGGGGCAATATAACGCTAAGAGGTGGTCTAGACTATGGAATAAATAAGCAGTTCAGCTTATGTCCCATCCTCTGAAAGACATGACCAAAGGCCCTAGGTAATACGGACCATTTTGCTCCAGAACGAACAAAACGTAAAAGGTCAGCCAATCAGATAGCTCCTCTTAAGTTTCAAAACTGGACAGCATTGTTGACATGACATGAGAGTGAAAAAACCCGCCCACGTTAAATAACACGGGCTTTGACTGGTTTATATTAATTTTTTAAACGACACAACATCGCGTTCACTACAGAACGGAGGTTTAGATAAACTCACCTCATTGGCGGATGTTTAGTAGCCAAGGGCCATGTGTTTCCGAGGATGCTTACTTATTTATCGGATAAGAACAATATATTATGGACTCATAATCTATAGGAATATTGTAGACTCCCTTAAATCTTAGTTTGGAACGTAGCGGAAACAAGATCATATTAAACTTTAAGTAGATTGATATATGAGCTGCTATTAATAGTTCTTGTATATTAGGTAACTCCGTTCACATGCACTCCGTTATATAATACAACTGATGCGTTAATATGGTTTTCCCCGTCACACCATCCTCTGCTTCACTATAATTTCAATTTAGTTCACTTTAAATTGTGTCCTACGATACACTGTAAGCTTTAGTTAGTGAAATGAATACTAGCCATTTACCCTATATGTAAGAATGCAAATCGTGGTATTACCTCCCTTTGATATACATTCTATCCGCAGCCAATTTTCGTTCGTACGTACGTGACAAATAAATATTATTTAATTAAATATTAACGAGAAAATGTGTATGTTTATACATGAAGATCTCCTAGAGACTAAGAAAGTATGGAATGCTCATCGCATACAACCGTCAAGGTATGTTGCTGGGGGTCGACCTTCCATACTCTACTCCGTACCAGAGATCTACAACACACGAAATTACCTATGTGAGGTGGAGCTGGACCGACTAGAAGCATGTTCGATTGAATGTACATTTATGGATAATATGCCACTTTGTGATGAAGATGTGAACGAGCTTGGATTAATGTATATGGAAGAATACGGACTGGCACTCCCTGTTGATGCATACGAGGCTTCCAACCTGTATTTCAGACTACGGAATTGCATCAGACGAGATCTGGATATGTAGCTTGCTGACGACTAGCATATTGTGAGTGAGTTAAGCTGATAGGAACAAGAAGATATTTCACATCGCGATCGGAGGATTCACTGTGACAAAGCATGTATGTGTCCATGAATAAATTAGGTGTTTCTAATACATCTTTATTCAATGAACATTTCTTTTGTAGAACTGTACATAAATGTAAACATATTTTCACAGAAATAAAAAACTTAATATATTTTTGAAGTTGATATTTTAAACTTCAAAAAAAATACAACGAAAAAAACAAACAAACAAAAAACCAATGGTGAAGACATTTCCAACTAAACATTCAGCTCTATCTAAAACAAATAATAATAAAACTTGTTCAAATATTAATTTGTTATATTGTTAATTTTCAAAGTGTTAGGCGTTCAATATAGTATTCAGGGGTAAAAAACGATTTCACAGTGCACATACCTGCAGCATTGACATTTCTGTAACATACTAGGAATCGCAAAACATTAATAAACTACTGAAACTGTGAAAGCTAAATGATAATTGCTTATTTGTGCATGCATAATCGTAATTTATATATCGGCTACTAAAGCAACGTGCCTTCAAACTGTAAGTTGTACAAATATTTGAATAATAAAGAACGCATCAATTCTGGAAAGCACCCAGTTATAAAAAAAAAAAGATAATTAATTATGATTATCATGGTTGTGTTGGTCTAAACCAGACCCTTATGTAAAACTATCTAAAACATAAATCTAAACTCGACATCTGTGCATTGCATCAGTTCTAAAAAGCAACCATTCGTTCACTTGCTCGGAGGAGTTAATCTGCCATACATCCACCTTACTACTATCTACGCAATGTCCATGATCCAAACACCACTTGACAACAAGTTGTTGAATTCAGAACGAAAGGCTGTGTACCTTTCATATTCTGTAGGAAGTTCTAAAACTCGACCACACGTGTGTGCCACTGGGCATCGGCCAAGTCCAGGCCAAGTCCAGTTCATTTGGCAAATGTTATGGTAATGACATTGGGCGTTTGCAGCATTAAATTTGAACCCGTTGTGAATCTCAGGAATTGCTTTAATGTAGATGGACTCATTCCACGTACAAATCGTCTCAGTTGGTTCACTGTCTCCATCTCCGATTCAGACATAACATTCGGCGGTACAAGTATCTTGCATACTTTCCGATTAGTTGGTACCAATTCCACATACAATTTCTGTAAGTCTTCGGGACTGAGAACCTTGCCCATGTCTTCCAGGACTTTTGACCAGCAGTCTATTATGTACTTAGGTTTCTGAATGAGTTCCTTGTGGGCAAGTTCCTGTACAAGTTTCCTCAAATTGTCTTTTGTCGGATGCGTTCTGCATTTATAATTGTCTAAAACTTCTATCAGGTCATTCACATCCCCTGATGAGAAGTTGGTCATCGCCATGTTCAGAGTAGTCTTGTCTTCTGCTGGTAGAGTGTCCAGAAATGAATCTATGAGGTCAGTAGTACTCATACCATACATAGCCATTTCTATAACGTTTGGTACCATGTGGATTGGAAAATAGTTTTCCTGAATCCATCCTTTGTATATTATACGGCTAACTGCTTTCCATTCTTCGTGCTGAAAATCATGCCTGATGACAGGAACTTTCATTTCATTGCCATCACAACAAGTTTCATAAAAATCGGTCCAGAACTCCGTCAGACAATCTCTGAACATTCCATCGCCATATCCCAATTCTTCGTTGCCATTTGGAAGAATCATGATCGCAGTGATTTCAGTTGAAAGTACTGTCGGGTCCTTGAAATATGATATCATTTCCATGAGGCAGTTGCCTCGATGAAGTCTCTTTGTGTTACCTGCCATGTGCTCTGTAGAATAGGGCAATGTAGCATCTAGTTCTTCGTTTCAGGTACTGGGAAATTGTTGGAAATTAATGTCAACGTCACTGGTGCTATTTTCAATCATGTCTGATGATTCTAAAGGATGTTCGTTTCCTATCGGACCATCGATAATAGTATTGATATATGTAGTCTCATCTGAAAGTGCAATTGATAGTGCTGGCAGTTTTACCTCTGTGGTTTCATCTGAAGGTGCAACTGATAGTGCTGGAAGTTCATCATTAGATGAATCATCGGCTATGTCCAGTGAATCTTTTTTGCAACATGTACTCATGTAGAGGCGAAGCAATCTCACTTTGGTGCATTGGTACATGCTGTCAACTGTGGTGAGGGTATCGACAACATCGTGCTTAAAGTCTCTGATATTAACATTAAATTCATCCATTTGACCTCTGCTGGACTTGCCATCCGGGAAAAACAGCTGTTTAGCTATGTCAAGAAGAAATAGTTTTGGACACCTTGAGATGTCGTATTCCTCCCCCAGTTTTTGACCGAACCTGTTTTACTGATGATTATACTCATCCAAATGCACCCATCCTAGTTCCACATGCCTAGTAGTCTTTGCAGCACTTTTGTTTCCTGTCCACTTGGTCGATGTAGAGGGTCCACAACGATCATCGTCGTCGGATGCTGGTGATCGTTTGTGCATTTTTGCACGTAGATTTCTTAAATGTACTTTACGCGTTGCCTTTTCGGAATTTAATTCCCCTACTTAAATACGAGCAAAGTTCTTTGCAGCAAGCCTATCTCCATATAAAGGCAAATAATCAGACAGTTCTTCATCATCCAACAAGAGTAGGACACTACAGTCAAACTGTAAAAGAGAAAGACAGTGTTATCACTTACATTTAAGTGTATATTGCTTAGAGCAATTAGCCCTAGTGATGGGAATCGGTTAGAATTCCATCATCGATTATCGGATGTAATCGGATTGTACTAACCGATCCACGTTTTGTTATATAATCGGTTTGAATATACATGTATATGATCTTGGGAAGGATCAGACTTACTACTTTCCATGTTCACCATGTTGATTTTTTAACATAGCAACGTAGTTCATCATCTAAAATGTCTAATTCAGTCATTTTTACGTTTAAACACTTTTAAACTCGGGCAGTGATCTGTTGCATGAAATTTGGATTTAAAGAAGGTTTGTAGAAGTTTTCCGCGACAATCGATTGTGGATTTCATATTCGATCATCACATCGCTAGAGCCACAACCGATTAATTTTCGATTATAATCGATCATCGGTACACCACTAATTAATCCTACTGGAAAGTTCTAATATGTATTATCATTCGCCGTTTACAGAAAGAGAGAAACAAAGCAAGAGAGAGAGAGAGAGAGAGAGAGAGAGAGAGAGAGAGAGAGAGAGAGAGAGAGAGAGAGAGAGAGAGAGAGAGAGAGAGAGAGAGAGAGGCTCCTCCTTATTTTATTAAAATGTAGATTATTACCATTGTGAAATGTTTTATAGTCTCAAATATTTAAATTATTATCGCAGATTCGTTAAATGCCATTAACTCACTCACTGAAACCTATCGCTAAGCGATTCCTACCCAACCTGTGTGATTATTCGTCACTGAACGTAGCTGCAGCCTAGAATGAGAAGTTTTTGGGGCGGGAGATGCGACTATATACAGTGTATAGATATAGCTGAAACACTGTAGACGTCAAATTATTTATCAGACAATAAGAACTCGTTATTCGTACCTTGTTGTCTCGCATTCGTTGTACATCCTCTTCTGGAATGCCGCGATCTTTTAACAAAAACTCTGCAAGTTTGTCCATTTCTCAATGGCGTCAAAGCTTGGGCGTAATCTTTAATAACTCGTGCACACGCTTTAATAACTCATGCGCACGTTTTAATAACTCGTGCACACGCTTTAATAACTCGTGTGCACGCTTTAATATTTCGTGCGCACGCTTTAATAACTCGTGCGCACGCTTTAATATTTCGTGCGCACGCTTTAATAACTCGTGCGCTCGCTTTAATATTTCGTAGGCACGCTTTAATAACTCGTGCGCACGCTTTAAATTATTTTTTTCTATGTCCCTTCAACGCCGTGGTAACATACAACAAAGCACCAACTATTTAAGTAAATAATATTTGTTTTATTTCTTTTCAGTTACACGTTTACTTTACTGTTTGTTCTTAGGCGTGCGACTATTGATTACTCCAGGATATATTACACCCATTATATAGCATAATTGGTTTGTGAATGGAGGGTGGTGGTGGTGGTAGGTCTGCAAACGTTACATATTTTGTGAGTTGCATGGTCTAGTGTTGCAGGGTGGGTGGGTATGGGAGGGTGTCTAATTTTTACCAAAATCGCGTTACGTAATATTCGTATGGCCCCTAAACCCTATTCACAGCATTTTTTCTCTTATTTTTAATTAAATAAAAAAAATAAAAATAAACAGCCTTTAGGTGAATGAGAGGAACTCTCGCTGAAATAGCAATACCTAACTAATGTTGGTATCATAAATCAAATTAATAGTTTTTCCTGTCTTAACTACGATTAATGAACCAAAACAAAACCTTTCTTGTGAATCAGTCAACAAGACTTGACTTTCTTTTTTTAATAAAACTAATTTCCATTCAACATGATGCCGAATTTCGTTTACCCGCCTATAGTAAATTGTTTCAAACCCTTACAGCATAAGCCCAGTTTCAGAGTATTCACTTGTATATATCATACAGCTATCAAATTAAATATTGCTTATCATTTTAGAAAAAAAAATTCCCCCAATATAATTCGAATTTCTCAATAATTCAGTTCCCATTTATTTTTATTTGACTAAAGATGACAAACGAAAAATGGCACCAGACTATCACAATTTATTTTTAGGATCTATATATTTTAGGAAGTGAACTGAATAACATCTTTATTCATTATACGTTTTTATTGTTGTTGTTGTTCTCTCATTTCACTGGGTTTAAAAGCCACACCCACTAAGACAACTATTTACGGAAATTACCAAAGGTAATTTAATATTTTTAAAAATATACAATAATAATGGTCATGCGCACGTTTATTAGAGAAGCCGGCATAAGTCGACACCAGCGCCCATGACAGGTGTACGCTACAACAGCTTGCTCTGGATGTGCACGTTAAACACTATGACCTGACCTGACCTGACCTGCACGTTTTCATAAGGTAAAGTGATAATGAGTCAGACATTTTTAATGTTTATATCACAGCTACTGTTCTTTTATTACCTTTGATGCATTAGACGATTGATACTTACAACAATTTCAAAATCTGATTGTCGACTAATTCAAAAGGATTGTTTTTACATCGTGGATTTATTAGCCTTTTTGCACATAAGCATAAATTCATGACAGAAAAACTATTGCTATAATTATAAACAGAACAAATAGTACAGTTCGAAATATATATATATAGGCCTTATAATTACGTTCCTTTGTTCTTACCTTAACACATTTTCCATATTGTAATTTTCTTCATGAAATCAGGCGTGTGTGTAGGAATTTATACAGGGGGTGGGGATAAGACCCTACCAAAGGTATACGGGCTCCCACTATGGTGGAGGGGCGGGATAGGCTGATTTTTGCCCGAATTAAACAATCGACATGTCAGTGTGTATATTTGCATTGCTATAAAACTATTTGCCAAGCCAATGTACCACGACTGGTATATCAAAGGCTGTGGTATGTGCTATCATATCTGTGGTATGGTGCATATAATAGATTAATTGCTACTAATGGGAAAATGTAGAGGGTTTCTTTTCTAAGACTATGTGTAAGAATTACCAAATGTTTGGCATCCAATAGCCGATGGTTAATAAATCAATGTGATCAAGTTGTATCGTTAAACAAAAAAACCTTTCACTATAAAACAAGTATATATAGGGTTCCAAATGAATCTCTACGCATTGATTTACATGGAATACAACTAATGTCAGTAAGATGGTACTAAAAATACTTGGTGAAGAGTTTTGATGTCATGTAATTTTGTCCGAACTATGGGGTGGTGTGGAGTGGGGGCATCTGACCATCCAGCCAGTAGTCAGGGGACAGACAATCGCCCCCCCCCCCCCCCCCACCCCCGGATGGATTACAACTAATGTCAGTAAAATGGTACTAAAAATACTTGAAGCGTTTTCATGTCATTTTGCCCGAATTATGGGGGTGCTGTAGAGTGGGGGCAACTGACCATCCAACCAGTAGCGAGCGGACACGCCCCCACCCCCCTAATCAAACATTTTCTTCTTTTTTGTTTACTGTTTATAAAATAATTTATAAAATAATAAATACACCTCCATATAAAATCCTGGCTACGCCACAGACAGGATAGCACATACAATGGCCAGTCGTGGTGCACGGGATTGAGCGAGAAATAGCCCAATGGGTCCACCGACGGGGATCGATCCCAGAACGACCGCGCATCAAGCGAGCGCTTTACCACTGGGCTACGTCCCGCCCCCTGCCCGCTTATGGATCCTGCGACCAAAGTACCAAAGCTCTACCGACTGAGCTACGTCCCGCCCCCTGTACGCTTATGGATCCTGCGACCAAAGTACCAAAGCTCTACCGACTGAGCTACGTCCCGCCCCCTGTACGCTTATGGATACTGCGACCAAAGTACCAAAGCTCTACCGACTGAGCTACGTCCAGCCCCCTGCACGCTTATGGATCCTGCGACCAAAGTACCAAAGCTCTACCGACTGAGCTACGTCCCGCCCCCTGTACGCTTATGGATACTGCGACCTAAGTACTAAAGCTCTACCGACTGAGCTAGATTATGTCTCTGCTCCAGACAAGTCCAACCATTCTGAGTATTTTACTGACAGAAGATTGTCAATATTGGAAGCAAAACCAACAAAAAGAAAGAAATGTTTTATTTAACGACGCACTCAGCACAGATTATTTACGGTTATACGACGTCAGACATATGGTTAAGGACCACACAGATATTGAGAGAGGAAACCCACTGTCGCCACTTCATGGGCTACTCTTTTCCATTAGCAGCAAGGGATCTTTTCTTCCCCCAATATAATTCGAATTTCTCAATAATTCAGTTCCCATTTATTTTTATTTGACTAAAGATGACAAACGAAAAATGGCACCAGACTATCACAATTTATTTTTAGGATCTATATATTTTAGGAAGTGAACTGAATAACATCTTTATTCATTATACGTTTTTATTGTTGTTGTTGTTCTCTCATTTCACTGGGTTTAAAAGCCACACCCACTAAGACAACTATTTACGGAAATTACCAAAGGTAATTTAATATTTTTAAAAATATACAATAATAATGGTCATGCGCACGTTTATTAGAGAAGCCGGCATAAGTCGACACCAGCGCCCATGACAGGTGTACGCTACAACAGCTTGCTCTGGATGTGCACGTTAAACACTATGACCTGACCTGACCTGACCTGCACGTTTATATAGTGTAAAGTGATAGTGAGTCAGACACTCTTAATGTTTATATCACAGCTACTGTTATTTTATTACCTTTGATGCATTAGACGATTGATACTTATAACACTTTCAAAATCTGATTGTCGACTAATTCAAAAGGATTGTTTTTACATCGTGTATTTATTAGCCCTTTTTGCACATAAGCATAAATTCGTGACAGAAAAACTATTGCTATAATTATAAACATAACAAATAGTACAGTTCGAAATATATATATATAGGCCTTATAATTACGTTCCTTTGTTCTTACCTTAACACATTTTCCATATTGTAATTTTCTTCATGAAATCAGGCGTGTGTGTAGGAATTTATACAGGGGGTGGGGATAAGACCCTACCAAAGGTATACGGGCTCCCACTATGGTGGAGGGGCGGGATAGGCTGATTTTTGCCCGAATTAAACAAAAATCGACATGTCAGTGTGTATATTTGCATTGCTATAAAACTATTTGCCAAGCCAATGTACCACGACTGGTATATCAAAGGCTGTGGTATGTGCTATCATATCTGTGGTATGGTGCATATAATAGATTAATTGCTACTAATGGGAAAATGTAGAGGGTTTCTTTTCTAAGACTATGTGTAAGAATTACCAAATGTTTGGCATCCAATAGCCGATAGTTAATACATCAATGTGATCAAGTTGTATCATTAAACAAAAAACCTTTCACTATAAAACAAGTATATATAGGGTTCCAAATGAATCTCTACACATTGATTTACATGGAATACAACTAATGTCAGTACAATGGTACTAAAATTATTTGGAGAAGAATTTTCATGTCATGTAATTTTGCCCGAACTATGGGGTGGTGTGGAATGGGGGCATCTGACCATCCAGCCAGTAGTCAGGGGACAGACAATCGCCCCCCCCCCCCCCCCCCACCCCCGGATGGATTACAACTAATGTCAGTAAAATGGTACTAAAAATACTTGAAGCGTTTTCATGTCATTTTGCCCGAATTATGGGGGTGCTGTAGAGTGGGGGCAACTGACCATCCAACCAGTAGCGAGCGGACACGCCCCCACCCCCTAATCAAACATTTTCTTCTTTTTTGTTTACTGTTTATAAAATAATTTTATAAAATAATAAATACACCTCCATATAAAATCCTGGCTACGCCACAGACAGGATAGCACATACAATGGCCAGTCGTGGTGCACGGGATTGAGCGAGAAATAGCCCAATGGGTCCACCGACGGGGATCGATCCCAGACCGACCGCGCATCAAGCGAGCGCTTTACCACTGGGCTACGTCCCGCCCCCTGTATTCTTATGGATCCTGCGACCAAAGTACCAAAGCTCTACCGACTGGGCTACGTCCCGCCCCCTGTACGCTTATGGATCCTGCGACCAAAGTACCAAAGCTCTACCGACTGACCTACGTCCCACCCCCTGTACGCTTATGGATCCTGCGACCAAAGTATCAAAGCTCTACCGACTGAGCTACGTCCAGCCCCCTGCACGCTTATGGATCCTGCGACCAAAGCACCAAAGCTCTACCGACTGAGCTACGTTCCGTCCCCTGTACGATTATGGATCCTGCGACCAAAGTACCAAAGCTCTACCGACTGAGCTAGATTATGTCTCTGCTCTAGACAAGTCTAACCATTCTGAGTAGTTTACTGACAGAAGATTGTGAATAATGGGAGCAAAACCAACAAAAAGAAAGAAAGAAATGTTTTATTTAACGACGCACTCAGCACAGTTTATTTACGGTTATACTACGTCAGACATATGGTTAAGGACCACACATATATTGAGAGAGGAAACCCACTGTCGCCACTTCATGGGCTACTCTTTTCCATTAGCAGCAAGGGATCTTTTCTATGCACATCTCACATACAGGGTAGTACATATGACGGCCTTTGATACACCAGTCGTGGTGCTATGGCTGGATCGAGAAATAGCCCAATTGGCCCACCAACGGGGATCGATCCCAGACCGACTGCGCATCGAGCGAGCGCTTTACCACTGGGCTACGTCCCACCCCCAAAACGAACAACTGCCATTAGGTGAAGGTAGCTCGAATGTCCTCTAGCGCTTGTCTGTTTTATCACGACTGGTACATCAAAGGCCGTGGTATGTGCTATCCTGTCTATGGGATGGTGCATATAAATGATCCCTTGCTGCTAATCGAAAATAGTAGCCCATGAAGTGTCCGACGCCATATAACCGTAAAATAAAATGTGTTGAGTGCGTCGTTAAATAAAACATTTCCTTTCCTTCGTCTCATTATATTTTTATTTGTGATAAATTTAACAAGGAACGAAAAAGATTACTAAAGCCATACTATGTTATTATACCAAATGTAATTAAATTTAGAGAACTGTTTAACTGTAAACGTGTCAGCATCCTTAAAAAGCTTTGTGAACTTATTAATATTATAAATAATCACTTTACCTCCTGAAAACCCATTTTATATAGTTTAATCTTACTTATTTGTTTGTTATAAAGACGTGTCACTTAACGTATGCGTGTATATGTATATATAAAGTATATATTGTACTCCTCTGATGCCACCGGATGGTGGCTTTGAGTGAAATAAAGTTCTGTTCTGTTCTGTTCTGTATGTTTTATATTTTACGCCAGCTGGTTTACACTATAAAACAGACCAGCGCTAGAGGGCGCTCGAGCTAAATTATCTGGTACATACAGTGACATTTGTACCACGATTTACATCTTTAAAAAAAACTGCCAGAGGAGAAGCCAACATAGCCCTTGCTTTAACATTGAACACAGTCCGAGTACTCGAACGATAAGAGAGCTAGACGGACATTTGGACGGTTGGTAGCCCTCTTACCAATCGTCCAAATGTCCGTCTAGCTACCTTACCGTCAGAGTACTCGGACAGTGCCGACGAAAATGCCGAAATAAAATGGTTAACAACACGTATTCTGACGACGATTGCAACAGTTTAAAAGATAAAAGATAAAAACTTTATTCAATTTAAACATTCCACATACGGAACTGGATGCAAAACGTGACATATTTAAACAAAGAAGACACAAACAAACATCATACTATTCTAATGATTAAATAAGGACTAATTATGTCAATACAAGTATAATCATGAACAAACGAGACGCATACAAACATCATACTATTCTAATGACTAAATAAGGACTAATTATGTCAATACAAGTATACCCATGAACAAACGAGACACATACAAGCATCATACTATTCTAATGACTAAATAAGGACTAATTATGTCAATACAAGTATAATCATGAACAAACGAGACGCATATAAACATCATACTATTCTAAGGACTAATTATGTCAGTACAAGTATAATTATGAACAAACGAGACGCATATAAACATCATACTATTCTAAGGACTAATTATGTCAATACAAGTATAAACATGAACAAAAGAGACGCATATATACATCATACTATTCTGATGATTAAATAAGGACTAATTATGTTAATACATGAATAATCATGAACAAACGAGACGCATACAAACATCATACTATGCTAATTACTAAACTAGGATTAATTATTGGCACTACATGAATAATCATGAACAAACTTGCATACCGCACCAGCACCGGCTGCATTTTGGTTTTGCATAATAAATTTATTTTTTCTTGTGTTCTCCTACTTATAAATAGGTACTTATTGAAAGTTAGATATGCATATAATTTGACATGTTGCATTTTGAGTATTATATGTTGGTATTCACCTTCAGTTCCACTGCAGTGGTCACATAAACGTTCTTCCTCTGGAGTAAAGGGTTTTGTATGGCTCCCAGTCTCTATTTTTAATTTGTGGTCACTGAGAGTCAGTGAGACGTAATTTAGTGAAAGCTTTACGGTGTTCTGGATGTCTATGGTCAAATTCATCGTTACGGGTGTTACATTTTGAAGGGGGTAAATGTTTTAGAGTGAAGTTGCAGAGAATATTATTTGTATCAATCTCCCCATTATTTGAGTTTTATACAGTTAATATATTTCTCTCCTGACTTCCATAAAATATTTAAGATTTAAAATTCTATGTACTAATTAAAAGACCTACCAACGTCCGTTACGGGTGTTACACTAAATGGACAAATCTTTTTTCAAAAAGTACATTTTATCTAAATCCTGTAATGTGTAAGGGTAATTTTAATAAAACTTGTATCATATGGGTAGGTGGCCTTAGGTAATTACTGGAATAGAACCTGGTTTCATTGCTTGCTAGATATTAAGTCAGTTATGCACAGTGATAACTGTTACGGGTGTTACGTTATGGGTGTTACATTTTTGTCCATCATATTAAAAGCAACATGCCATCTATTTCAGCTCTCATATTTCGAATATTGTATCTGTGTCAAGTTTAAACTTAATAAAAAAATGTTTTATTCAATCAAGTAAAAATAAAAATTTAAAGTAATGTATAAACTTTATTGAAACATATTTATATAGATACATAAACAAAACAACGATGATAGGTTTATTAATATAATCACCAACAAAGATGACTTGTTTATACTGAGAGTAGAGGACATTATTTTATTCACGATGGAATTTATGAACTTTCTGAAGTATAGCCTTAGACGTTTGTCGGCAAACAATGGTTGACTTATCTGTGGCTGTATAAGAGTGAATGCTCTGTATCTTGGGGGTGGCACTGACTGACTTCCACAAGTCTCGTACAGGTGATCTTTTGAAACATTGATCCATGTCATTTTGTGTTACTTCCTCAACTTCATTATTGATATTGCACATTTCTGCAGCTTTAACAAATGAACTTGCATCATGTACACTCACTTTGCGGGTTCGAACACAGCATTCAACAGTACGCTTAACAATACCACCAATCCCATCAACGGGACCTTTACCATGGAAAGAAGCAAAACAAAAAAATCCATTCCACTGTGATGCCGATTGTTGCCTTGATTGTCGTCAGAAATCTAAATATGAATTTATTTTTGAACTGTGATGCTGCTCCATCACTAAATATTTGGATGGTCGTTACATCAGGGTTTGCTTTCAAAACTTTGTGAATGAGAAGTGTAATATATGGAACAACAGTTTTTTAAAATGTGTGAGATTATCGCTGGCAAACACACACGATTTCTTACCATCAACAGTCCACACAGTGGATGTGAATAAAGAAACATGTCTCTGATGCCAGTTAGCATACTGGATTTCGTCAGCGTTCACCCAGCTATAATTCTCTGAGAAATCAACTTGAAGTACTGCATGTGATGGATCAGTTACATGTTTTACTTCCTCAAAGAATGATGCCCGTTTCCTCTTTACATGGGAATGAATGAGAAAGTTTGGTAAATTTGACTTCAACAATATAATAGCTTCACCTACAGTACCCTGCTGAAGTTGTTTCTCAAACTTTGCATCAACCTTGACCCACTGATACCATGAAGCTTCATGATCTCGGGTTAATCATTTGACCTTCGATTCAAATGCCTCAAGAAATAGTTACCCATCACAACATGTTTCACAGTCATTATTCATGCATGTCTTTGATGCTGCATCACAAACACATCGAGCAATGAAATCCTGTGAATATGGATGAAAATGTCTTAAAACTGCTTATTATTATTATTATTATTATTATTATATAAAATAGGTACTTACTTTGAATACATATAGCTTGTCACTGGAAGAATGGTGCTTTCTGTATGCTAGTCCGTGTAATAGTGAATAGACTTCCTTGGTGCATCATATTATATATCATTATCAATTTCACCACAGGCATTTGGTTGACACTTTGACACTGGTGACATCAAGCATGCAGCTGCAATAGTGACCAAACCTTACTTGAAAGTTTTAATGATTGACATGTGTCACCTTCAGGACTTACCAAAACAACATAATTTGAAAGAAACATTAAAATATACTGAACTGACATATAAACTGCCTTGTCGTTAATGGGACTATCTTGAGTGTTTAGATATTTTGTAAAAGCTTTCGGCCAATATAACCTTTCATAATTGTTATTCTGTACTCTACTTACATTTTCTTGCTTAGAATTATAAAATTTGTATAAGCAATTCATTTCGGATCATGAAATGTTTTGTAGTAGATCAGTATGGATTTTTGCACACAATAATTTCCTATATATCAGTTTATTTTTTCTTCCAAACGCCATTGCTGATAGTAAGCTACAATAATGCAAACAACTATATACATTTATACATAGTTATGAACTGAAAATTTATTTTTATGATTTTACATAAGTAAAAACTTAAAATTACATAATGTATAACACCCGTAACGTTTCAAATATATAACACCCCAAACGCTGGAAAATTAATTCAATTTGACAGATAATTCCTGAACTCATTTCATATTAATAGTAATCAAGAAAATAAAGAAGAAATAAAATATCGTGTTTCTATCATCAAAACTAAATAATATAACACACGTGTGTTCTTTTTCCGTTACGGGTGTTACATTGGTCGGGCAATATATTTATGGTCAAATTAAAAACAACCCGTAAATTACTGACATTAATAAAATGTTCTCATGATAAAGTAGCAACAATAACCATTCTTTAATTGTACAAAATAAAAATGTCAGCCTTTATTAGAATCTCATGGACAAGGTATGAAGTTTGGCTCTTTTTCACGTGTCTAGAAATCAGTTTGTGGAATGGTTTTGAAGTGTTGTATACCAAACATGTAAATAAAACTCAGCAATATTTTATTAGGTTTACATCCCCCAGAGATACTTCCTTCCAATGCCAGAAAAAGTTTGATTATATATGATGATTTTTAAAATGGCCCTATGGGAATGGTTACATGGATTTGACCATATATATATGTATGTATGTATATATATATATATATATATATATATATATATATATATATATATATATATATATATTTATGAATGTGATAATTGACAATGCTTTGTTTTTAATTCAACTCATCAATATGGTAATACAGTTTCTGAAGCCAATCAATATTTTTCTTGTACATTTAGAGAAAGCGTGTAAAATAATGTTGTCCGTAGTTTGCAGTGGGTATCAGCTCTAGATACCCACATATCGGCAATACTTTTAAAATATAGTGTTGATTTACAGACCTTTAAAAGAACTTTCTCTCTGTACCATTTAAACTAATTAATTTGGACGCAATTGCTAATGATATGAGGGATTGTCCAAATTTGTTTGTTGTATTATCCCAGCTGTTTCTTTTGTCTCAATGCTTGTAACAAATATCTGACAGTACATGCATATTTTCAAGAAACATAAATCCATTACTATTCACACACCGACACTGGGTAGCAGTTTTAGCGTTAAAATCCCCGCCAATTAATATCGATACATGCTGCGAATAATTTAACACTTCCTTGCTTATGACATCTAAGGGCTGTCGTATTTTTAGGTGGTAAACAGGTAGCACAGACAGATATATCTTTGTCAAACGATAAAAATGTTTACTAATTCTAATACATAATGTAAATTCACTACATGCTACAAAGAAAACAAAAGGCTTTAAATCAGTTTTTCATTTTAAAAAGCCAATCCACCACGGATGCTTGTACAAATTTGCCTTCTTGTTGCCGTATCATTGGCTTTGAACCGTCGACTAGCTCGAGAAATGATGCTTTGACTTCAACGGTGATACTGGCGATAATACTGGCGATGATACTGGCGATACCACGTCTATAAGAGCCGCTGTCGACCACAGCCATCCCACGTGCTAATTATGTGGCTGTTATAATATGTAGTCTCTGATGTGTTAGTGCCTTTTCAATGTGTTTTAACGTCAATTTATTCAAGAATAACGCTCATGTGAATGAAACCTGTGAGAAAATATTGACATGAAAACTCGGGATCGAGGGTTGTAAAAGTTTAAAACAACACCACTAGAGCACATTGATTAAGTAATCATCGGCTATTTGATGTCAAACATTTGGCAATTCTGACACGTAGTCATCAAAGGAAACCCGCAACATTTTGCCTAATGCAGCAAGGGATCTTTTATATGAATGCAGGCTTGTAGTACTGGCATCGTAGGATCGAACCACCTCGGTGGATCCATTCAGCTTATTGCATTTGTTTCTCGTTTCAACCAGTGTACCACAACTGGTCAAAGACCGTTGTATCTGTTTTCCTGTCTGTGAAAAAATGCATATCAAAGATCCCTTGCTGCATTATAAAAAATATAACGGGTTTCCTCTGATGATTACGTGTTAGAATTACGTTATTTTGACATCCAATAGCCAATGATCAATTAATCAATGTGCTCAAGTGGTGTCATTGAACAAAACAAACTTTAACTTTGCTGTTAACTATACGTGCATTTTTGTACACCCAATTTGATGAGGGGACAAATGTATCAACTTACGTGTGGATAGTCTTCTAGTATAAAAACGAAAATCACACGCCCATGCAAAGTGATTCCCCTGACCTATATACACGTCAGACGCATGAAGCGCGTCACGCGGGAGATCACATCCTAAACTCTCTAATACTGATAGCAGTTTAAATCAAACTACGATAATATACTGCCTACATGACGTTTTTATATAACAGACTTATACATCGCCAATGGAAGGCATAGCATTAATGCGCTGTTTAAAATTAGATGCACTTCGAACTTTGACCCGTTGATATGATACGTTTTATGTTTCTACCATACCTCATGATAGGACTTCTGACAGAACATATCTCTATTGTTCTTGTTGATGTAATGTGTCACTTTACTGCAAACAGAAACGTGGTATCTGCATGTGTAATGCACCATAGATGTCGCCAAATGATGGTGTATTTTTCAGTGTAACGGATTCTTTGGAACCATCTCTGAGGTCCAGCTTCTCTAGGCCCTTCTTGGATATAACAATGATGCTGCCATCTTTGTATAGAAATCCAAAATGGTAACCGTATGTGTCATATTTTCCAACACGTTTGGCTCTTAATGTTGGTGTGTTTATGTCGTCAATGTGAATGACGTCAACAGCACCGTCACAATGTAACAAATACAGGTTTGGCATCTCTAGGTATGATCTGGTCAGTTCTCCGCTGTTCACCTTTATGTTGATTGTGCTGACAGCGTGTGTGTTTGTGTTGAAGCAATGCACCTGGTCTGTTACACTACAATCCAATCTTCCACCCATCACCAGAATGTTTTCTCCAACAGCTTCAGCACAGGAATCTTTTCGTTTACATCCGAGATCTCCCACAACCTGCCACTCGTCCTGTCCCAGCTGCAGCTGTTCTATAGTGTTACTGTGTTCTCCTCCAATCACGTACAGCGTACCATCTAGAACAGCCATACAGTGTTCACAGCGATCATGTTTGAGATCTGGACCACGACTCCACGTCTTTCTCCATACGTTAAATACACGCATTGAGTTTAGTGTTTTATCTCCTCCTGTAATGTATATTGATTTGCCTGAGACTGCTGCTGCAAACCATGAACCTGGTTGATTAGAACATTTCGGAAGTTCATACCAGTGCTTATCACTCAAACATGCGACAGATAACAGTTTAACTGAATCTTGAAGGACGAATACAACGTCAAGCATTTTTCCTGAAATCCTGTTGTCGATAAACGTGTTCATTTTTGTGTAACATGAATAATGGGATTTGATACCTTTCTTAACTACTTGTTGTAACGCCTCGTGTTGGTGGACAAATGTGGTAAAAATAACATCATCTGTCAAGTAGCTCATGCTAACATGCTCAAATCTGATTTGTGTGAACAGGTCGACCATAGTTTCAACTGAAGGATTGTGCTGACTGATCCACTTCTGAACATCTCGAAGCACGCCATCTTCTTTCTGTGACAAATCATCCCGAGATAACACCTGGAGATATTCATCTTTTGTCAGATCCATCACTGACCCGTTCTCTGACAGTTTGTCCACGTTGTTTACTACACACTGAAAAACCTTTGTAGCAAGATCTTCCATGCCATACTTTTTTAATGATCTCCACCTGAGAACGCAGTTTCCTGTGGTCAGTGTAAGATTGTTGTTCAGATATCTCAGACAGACAGACTTGAGGTCATCCAGCTGCATCATCTCAGCTACGTCAATCAATGCAAAACAGTTGACATCGTTGACGACATCCTCACCAAGAATATGAAATTTCAGCACATCGTCAAAGGTTTGTTTGGACACTGTCGGTAACGTGACCACTCCAGTGTTCTTCTCCAACATGTCAGTCGCGAACATCGCCTCAAAATAGGACGACAGTCCTGTCAGACAAAGTCTACTTCCTGTCGTGGAGCCATCTTGAAAGACCAGTTTTATGTCATTGTGATTACCTTGGATCAGTTTTTCGTAGATCCTTTTCAGAAAAGATTGTTGTACTTCCGACATTTCGTCCAATGAAATTAGATAAGACAGGAAATTATTAAAACCGAATGGATGTGAGTAGATAACACTTGTCAAACAGTGATTAAAAATTCGTAAAAAAATGTCAATATGAAATATTCTATGGCTCAATATTTTATATTGTTAACGGTTGCTCATACAAACTTTATGAAAAGTTGTTTTGAGAGGGCAGATTCCTGATCATGTTACAACCCTGGTCCACTCGTTCTTATACACCAATATTAGTTTTCGTTTGCTCCTTTACTGTAATCAGTAACATCAGATTTAATTTTCTCTCCCCCCCCCCCCCCCCCCCACGCCATCTCTCTCTCTCTAGGCTAATTACAAACTTCTCTATTAAATTTTGGACCATAAGACGAGCGCATGTCTGTTCATGTACATTCTGATTTATGCATGTATTGTACTTCAGTATGTGTGTGTGTGTATATATGTATAGATGTATGGATATTTATATATTGTATGTATGTCGGGTTTGACTAGTACATACAAAGATATAAAGGGAACGGGCACCGAATCACCCGCAGTTCCCAGACCACCACCATAACGAGCCGGCCACCGAGACATGTGTGTGTGTGTGCGTGTGCGTGTGCGTGTGTGTGTTGATGTATTAATATCTATAATATATTGTATGTATGTCGGGTTTGCGTATTACATACAAATATATTAACGCAGCGGTGCATGGTATAATTAAATCATTTCCAGCCTTCCAAATTGTCTCATACCGTTGCTGGGACTCGAACCTGTAGCACCGTATCGCCCGCAACTTGCAGACTTGCCACGATATGTTCTGAGGATGCCCTTTAACTCAACCATATGCATGGGCCCACAAGTTACGCGGTCGATCTCGCTTACGTGCATGAAACAGTGGGCAAACGTGGCACAGGCTAGTGTGTGTGTGTGTGTGTGTGTGTGTGTGTGTGTGTGTGTGTGTGTGTGTAGATGTATTTATAGGTGTATGTATGTATATATGTATGTATATATTTATTTATTTATGCACGGATATCAATATATTGTATGTATGTCAAGGTTGACGATTACATATATTGATATTAACGCACTGGCGCAGCGGATAATTAAATCGTTTCTGTCCTCACAAATTGTCCCATATCCGTTGCTGGGATTCGAACCTATGACACCGAATTGCCCGCAAATTTCAGACTTGCCACAATACCTTCTTAGCATCCATAAAAAGGATGTTTTTTTATGTATACAATGTATATATGTATAGGTGTAATTATGTGCGAGTGCACAACTAATGTGTACGTTTATATTTATATACATGATATGTGTAACAGTACAGTGTATGTATAAGGTTTTCAGTTTTATCATTATTAAAGGGACATTCCTGAGTTTGCTGCAATTTTTAAGATGTTATCGACTATCAGAGACTTTTTAACGATTGTAATTACGTATCAAATATATTTTTCTGTATAAAATATTAGTGGCTGTATATTAAACGTGTTTCGGATCATTCTAGTATTTGTACTAGGTTAAATTTCATTTTATTTATAAAATATAATTTTGTTTGTACGTACGAAATTATTTGAAGACAAAATCCAGTTTGGGCTTCTTACAAATATTAAGACAACCAGAAACACACTGAATATACATACACTGATATTTAAACAAGAAAATATATTTAGTATGTAAGTTTAATCGTACAAATATTTTATTGGCCGGAAACATCTCACAATGCAGCAAACTCAGGGATGTCCTTTTAATCTGATAAGACGTATGTAGCGATGAGAGCACATCAAGCCTAACACCGTCACAATGGTATGGGGACAATAATAATAATAATAATAATAATAATAGTAATAATAAATAATAATAATAAAAACAATAAAACAAAAAGAAAACAAAACAACAACAAAAAAACGGATTATGCTGCAATATAAATATTCCCATTAGAATGTTGTCATGTCAATAATATCCTCGTATCACCGATGTCAAAGTAATGGACTTGAAATTGCTAAATATTTATTACGTTATTAAAAGGACATCAAATGATATCGATAATTAATTTAAACAATAACAAAACGTGAATACTATTTAATTCAGTTTATTGTTTATTTTTTCTGGTTGAACTTTGCTATGTTCATAGGTCGATCAATTGAATGATTTGTGGTTTGACTGATCAAGCGTTTAGAGTTCAACTGTTTGTACATAAATATACAGATATTACTAACATGCATATAACTAAGTGTAAACTGTAGACTGACGTCATCTAGTAACTTAGGTGATATCAGTGTATGTCGATAAACAGAGAATATTGACTTGTGTAAAGTTGTATACCGAAACAGGACGTAAATAAAGAGATTAATACCAACACATTCCTGTTTCTAACAACACGTACACAGTAACTGTAACCTACAAGTGTACACTTTTATAAAACTGCAAAGACGAGTTTATATAGAAGGGGGTCTAGACTGTGGCGAGCGAAGTTTCGAAGGGGGTCGAGTCATGCTCTCACAGGAAAATATAGTGGAAAAAATCGCTTTGAGTATGGGGGGGGGGGGAACTGACACCCCATCCCCCCCCCCCCCTCGCCCCCCCCCCCCCCCAGGTCCTGATCACGCTACGCCCCTGCAATACTATCATACATCTGCTGACACTACTGTTTGTGTGGAAATGCGATTAATATAAATGCATTTACCTACTATATTAGTCCGAAGGGACGTAGAATGTGTTGTTGACATAACGTGTCCAGTGCACTACTACTGTATGACCGGCCTCGGTGGCGACGTGGTTAGGCCATCGGTCTACAGGCTGGTAGGCACTGGGTTCGGATCCCAGTCGAGGCATGGGATTTTTAATCCGGATACCGTCTTCAAACCCTGAGTGAGTGCTCCGCAAGGCTCAATGGGTAGGAGTAAACCACTTGCACCGACCAGTGATCCATAACTGGTTCAACAAAGGCCATGGTTTGTGCTATCCTGCCTGTGGGAAGCGCAAATAAAAGATCCCTCGCTGCCTGTCGTAAAAGAGTAGCCTATTTGGCGACAGCGGGTTTCCCCTAAAAAACAGTGTCAGAATGACCATATGTTTGACGTCCAATAGCCGATGATAAGATAAAAAATCAATGTGCTCTAGTGGCGTCGTTAAATAAAACAAACTTTACTTTTTACTACTATGTGAAACTAGGATCGAAACGGGAAGTAAATAAATACACTGGAAAACTATTACTGCTTCAGTGTGTGATTTAGTATGGTATTTAATACGTGTACACTGTTATATAACATTGTTTTGACTTATTAAAACGTATAGCCACAGGCAACAGTATTTGTATGGAAATGTGATTTGTACTTACATTGAAACGACCGTGAGGTATTTTCACAGACACAACCTGCACATTGGTCAATAACAGGTCACAAGGTGTGTCACGTGACCGTTTCAACGAGATCATAGTGTCAGATTGCTAGTACGGCACGCTTTATTGGTACTGCTTATATATATTTTTTTTCAATTCAATTCTTTATTCACCGTAAGCATAGCGGCTTATTGGTATGAACAAACAACAATACTAGTAAACATACAATATCACATGTACATACAATTAGGATAATAAATAGAACACACACACACACACACACACACACACATGTACATATATATTCTCAATAAGGAGAATGTAAATTATAGTTTTATAGGTAGAGTATTATATACAAATTGACATTCAAATGCAACATATTATATATCTTGATAATTCCAGTATATTTAGACTAAGGAAGTTCGAATTTTAAATGCTTTAAATATATATTTTCCCAATTTACACAATATATTTTTGTTTTTACTGGTCAGCAACTGTATAAACTTTAGCATAGATGGCCTATTCCAGTAGTATTTCTTTATATAATTTTCTCTTAAATCTCTGTACAATGTACATATTAATACAAAATGATATTCATCTTCTACATCTCCGCTATTACAATAAATGCATACTCTATTGGGACGACTTATTTTCTTATATCTACCAGTTTCTATTGCCAAAATATGTGAAGATAGCCTTAATTTCGTAATACATGTTTTATAAATATCAGGTATAGGCTTGACCAAGTATTGTTGAGTTTTTAAGTCTTCGACCAAGTATCTATACAAATTGCCGCATTTCACAGATGTATTTAGCTGATGGTAAAGATTCTGCAATGCTTGGTCAAAAATCCTTTGTTTAATTAGTGATAAATAATACATCGTACTTTCTACCAGATGATCCTGATTGTCCCAAATATAACCAAGCCCCAACTCTTGAAATGTTTTCTTAATAAAAAATACCCAGTTATTTTTATAGACGCAGCTAGATTTCATCTCACTATACATTGTACTCATTATACAATTATCAGTTTTGATCAGTTTGAACCAATATTTCATCATACGATAGGTACGTTCATGCACCAATGGATATCTACCTAATTCAAAATAAATCATAATATTGCTTGTACATCCTTTAACTTTTAGAACATTTTTACAAAAATCAAGGTGAATTTTTTCAATTAAATCTGCTTTTGAAAACCCCAAATTTCACAACCATAGAACAGTACGCTAGCTACATACGTATCAAATAACGCCAACAATGAACTTTGGTTTAAAAACAAGGGCTTGGAACTTTTCTTCATTGCAAAACATGCTTTTCTTCCTTGTTCAGATATACATTTTATAGCATGTGAAAATTTGCAGGTAAAATGTAGGACAATACCAAGATAGTTAGATTGGTCTACTACTTCGACCGAGTCACCATCATAGGACCATTTTTCATCATCTAGTAATTTACCACGTTTTCTGAAAATCATAATTTTGGTTTTTGTTTTATTTACAGTTAAACCCCATTTGTTATTATAAAGGAACAATGTGTCAAGCATATGCTGTAATCCATATATACTTTCAGAGAAAATAACCATATCATCTGCAAAGAGTAACAGAAAAACACTGAGATCTCTAAACATAGTATCAGGGCAACCCTTAACAATAAATTCATTTTCTAGGTCATTTAGAAAGAGTGAAAAAAGTATTGGTGATGAAACTTCACCTTGCATTAGGCCAATGGTATTTTTAAAGAAATCAGATCTAAAACCATTTACATTTATGCAGGATCTAACACAGTTATACATAGATTTTAATACTTTTAACAGTTTGCCATTAATTCCGTACTTAAATAGTTTGGTCCACAGATTATATCGATTCACAGAGTCAAACGCTTTCTTATAATCCACAAAACAGCAATATAATTTACCATTATGTTCCAGAGATTTCATTATTATAGAATATAGCGAAAATATAGCATCAACAGTGCTAACTCCTTTTCGAAAACCAAATTGCGCATCTGTTATAATGTTGTATTCTTCTGACCACTGATATAACCTCTTGTTAAGCACACCGGTAAACAACTTAGCTAAACAGCTTACCAAACTTGTACCTCTGTAATTGTTCGGATCATTTATATTACCTTTTTTATGGACTGGTACAATGACAGCAATTGACCATACAGTCGGGTAAAATCCAGTGTTCAGTATTACATTAAATAACTTACAAATCACTGGCAATAATATATTTTCAAATTCGATAAAGAACTCATTCATAATACCATCTAGCCCGTGGCTTTTGTTGCGTTTTAATTCTCTAATTACTGCTAAGACCTCGCTTTCATTAATTGGCTTGTCTAATTCATCAAACACAGTATCACTATTTTCATTGGTTTCATAACCACAAGTCGTATCTAAATTAATATCAACGGAACTACTGTCCTTAAAATAATTGAAAAATTCAGTTAGTGTTATATCAGCTCGATTCTGTTTACTTTTTGAAAAATATTTATAAAATTGTCTAGGGTTATATTTACGTAAGTAATCTAATTGATTTTGCTCTAGTAACTTGTATTGTCTTTTCAGTTTTAATTCCATTTTCTTATACTCATGTTTACATTCATGCAGTGATTTATGATTTTTATCACACTTATGCTTGTTGAATGCACGCAAGGAATCTATATATCGGTTATACAACACCCTGCAATCATGAGTGAACCATGGTTTGTCGATTTTAGTATGCGAGAATACATTTTGTTCGTATTGGCCACTATTATTGTTACCGACTAAAGATTTCCCTCTACTTTTGTGTTTCACAACAACGAATTGCTCTGTTATATCTTTTAGAGTATGAGTAAAACTATCAATAATGTTATCCACACCCTGTTGTGAATTTTCTATATCTATAGGTAAACAAGCATTCAATAAATCGATGTTAACACGTATAGCCTCTGAACACAGAGGTTTGTAGTCAGCTGACCACCGACACCTATCGAATCTGTGACCTATTTCACCTGGTTCTTCCTCCCTCCCATCAGCCAATCGGAGCAATACGAGCAAAGGGGCGTGATCTGAATATTGATTAAAACATCCCACATTAAACGATTCAATACATTTAAATAAACTTGGCTTTGTAATTAAATAGTCCTTGCGAACCATTGAAAGTAAAATCACTGGAGAAGCCATTATTACATCGTCCGTTAACAATACGGAAGTCTGATGCTTTACAAAAATTAAGTAACTGCCGCCCAAATCCGTTGATTCCTTTATCTGGGTTAGAACGGTTGTCCTCGATCAGATCGTCTGTGTACGAACATACATTTTCTATATGGCCAAGGACAGTATTGTCCAAATTATCAAATTTTATATAGTCAGCATTTTCTGCTGTTCTACTGTTAAAATCGCCAATTAAAAATACATCACCCAAGCCCGAATACAATTCGACACTGTTATGTAATTCCTGGTAAATATCGATTTCGCATAATTTATAGTAGGACGAATTTTGTGGGGGTAGGTAAACACAGGCGATAAATGTATCATTATTGCGTTTACTGAGAAGCTTATCAATTTTCAACCAAATAATACTATCATAGCTATTTTCTACAACCGTATATAAAGACGATCAGCGCTCGGGACGACAGGGGGTGGCAGGGTCGGGGTGGGAGGTGGATTGGGAGGGGCGGGTTATTTCAGAAGGAAATTGCTCCCCACGGTGCTGGAGCAAATCTTTTTATCTGGACATAAAAACGTGCCCCCCCCCCCCCCCCCATCCGCCGGTTGATGTATAAGTGTTTGCTATCTTGTCCTATCCTGATTATGACTAGAGAGGCGGAATGTAGCCCGTGGTAAAGCGCTTGCCTGATGCGTGGTCGATCTAGGATCGATCCCCGTCTGTGGCCCACTGGGCTATTACTTGTTCCAGTCAATGCACTACAACTGGTACATCAAAGGCCGTGATATGTGCTATCCTGTCTGTGGGGTGATGCATATAAAACATCCCTTGTTACTAATGAAAAACGTAGCGGGTTTCATCTCTAAGACTATACTTCAGAATTATCAAATGTTTGATATCCAATAGACTATGATTAATCATTCAATGTACTCTAGTGGTGTTGTTAATCCTACCAATGTGTTATCAGAAATATAAAAATCAAGATTCGGACATTTTTGTTTAGAGGTTCATATTTCGGGCAAAAATCAACAGCCCCCTATCACAATTTGAGTTTGTACGCCTATGATAATGACAGGTATGTAACTTGCTGAGAGAATGTCTGTCTTTTCTCAGTATCTAGATTACGTTTGGAAATAACAAATTTAAATTACTGTAGTTTTAAATATGTTATTAATGAGGCAAAACGTTGTGAAATGTACAGATATATTAAGTTCACTTCGCCTATTTTTATCAAACTTCTCCCCTTTATTCTGGAAAGGGACAAGACATTTCTACTTTTTCAATTCTAGATTAGGGCCTGAATAGCTAGATGTAAACACATAATAATGATTATAAATCAAGTTGAAATGTGTATCTGCGCTTTCCTAAAACAGTAGTTCAAATTATCGTAGAGTAATCAATAGTCGCGCACGTCAATAGTCGCGCACGTCAATAGTCGCACACGTCACATTGTTTTCTAAAGCTCATGAGCACAAGCGAACCAGTGACGTCACATTGATCAACAAATGATAAAATAAACACTTCCTGGTTCTTTGACAGAATATGTCTAAAATGAAAAAAAAATTGACAAGTGATTGACGTCATTTGTTTTTTTATCAGTGAAAAGTCTGTTTTCTCGAATACGAAATATAAGGGTCCAGAGACGGAAATTGCCGAACATGTAAATGTAATGGAGTGCGCGACTATTCGTTACGTTTTACGTAGTACGCCAAAAGTGGTTTCCATTTTTAGAAAACCCACTTGATTTGGCAAATGAATTCGGCAGTAAATATTAATAACAAATAGTGTGTTACATACAACAAAGGACCAACTATTTAAGTAAATAATATTTGTTTTATTTATTTTCTGTTACACATGTTTACTTTACTGTTTGTTTTTAGCTGTGCGACTATTGATTACTCCAGTAGCCTATATATTACACCCATAGCATAATTGGTTTGTGAATGGAGGGGTGGGGGTGGTAGGTCTGCATACGTTGCATATTTGTGAGTTGCATGGTCTAGTGTTACGGGGGGTGGGAGGGGTGGGGGTTGGAGGGTGTCTAATTTTTACCAAAATCGCGTTAGGTAATATTTGTATGGCCCCTAAACCCTATTTACAGGATTTTTTTCTCTTGTTTTTAATTTTAAAGAAATAAAAAAAATTAAACAGCCTACTGGTGAATGAGAGGAACTCTCGCTGAAATAGCAATACCTAACTAGTGGTGGTATCATAATTCAAATTCATGGTTTTCCATGTCTTAACTACGATTAATAAACCAAAACAAAACCTTTCTTATGAATCAGTCAAGAAGACTTGACTTTCTTTTTTTAATAAAACTAATTTCTATGCAACATGATGCCGAATTTCGTTTACCTGCCCACAGTAAATTGTATCAAACCCTAACAACATAAGCCCAGTTTCAGAGTATTTACTTGTATATATCATAAGCTATCAAATTTAATTTAATTTTTTTTTTTTCCCAATATAATTCGAATTTCTCAAAAATTCAGTTCCTATTTATTTTTATTTGACTAAAGATGACAAAAAAAAAATGGCACCAGGCTATCACAACAATATATATTTTAGGACGTGAAGTGAATAACATCTTTATTCATTATACGTTGTTGTTGCTGTGCTCTCATTTCACTGGGTTTAAAAGCCATACCCTCTATGACCACTATTTACGGTAATTTAATAAAAAATATATCATGATAATAATGGTCATGCGCACGTTTACCAGAGGATCCGGCGCCTGCGCCCATGACAGGTTGCAGAGAAGTAAATTGACAAATCAGCGTCGTGTTGCCCACGAAGATAGTGCTTTTAAAACACCCCCTATATTTGAATAAAATTATTTATGAGTTTGAAAATAGGTAAGAAAATTGGATCTTTGACAGGAATTGCACCTACATTTATGGTGCACAGTTGTGTTGAACGAGATCTCACTTTTCACGAGTGATTTGTACATACCGAGTATGAATATATGGTCGGGGTGGAGAGACTTCCTAGCAGCCGTGAAATGGCAAATTGGGGGATGCCTCCAAAAGTAAAAGATTATTTCCAGATTTAGGTTGACATCACCCAGTTCAGACATACTTGCTGTGCAAAACAAGGACTGGCCATGATCACTACATGTGTGATTCACCTGGAAAAATGATCTTTTTGTATTTTTTTTTGGTATTTTGTTTTGTATTTTTTTGATGCATTAAACGATTGGTATTTATAACAGTTACAAAATTTGATTGTCGACCAATGTGGTTTGTAGTCGAACATACACATTTTCACAACTTACTTCTTGTTCACTTTAGAGTAAAAAACAACAACAAAACAAACACATTGTTAACCAGATATGGAATCATTTAGTGTGTGACATACAAATAGACACACACACACACACACACACACACACACACACACACACACACACACACGATAACCACGTTTATTCATGTATATTTGTATTACTATGAAACTCTTTGCCAAGTCAGTGTACCACGACTGGTATATCAAAGGCTGTGGTATGTGCTATCCTATCTGTGGCATGGTGCATGTAATAGATTAATTGCTACTAATGAGAAAATGTAGTGGGTTTCTTTTCTAAGACTATGTGTAAGAATTACCAAATGTTTGGCATCCAATAGCCGATGGTTAATACATCAATGTGATCAAGTTGTATCGTTAAACAAAAAAACTTTTACTATCAAACAGGTATATATAAACTTGGGGGCCGTATTGCGTGTACTTGGCCCGCTAGTCAAGTACCGCATTGAGCATAATGGAGACCGTGCTGTTGTAACATTGAGTTACGGAGCTTCTAACTCACCAGTATCGAAGAGGAGGACCCGGAGGCGGCGACCTAAGACTTCACAGGGGGGACCAAACTTGGCGGCTCAACCGGAAGAGGAAGATGAGACCAACGGGATCGACACAGGGTGATCCAAACCCGGTGGCTAAACCACCGGGGTCGGTTCATTCTGTGCAGTCGCTCCCAGTTTCTGACCCGAAGCACTCGCCAGGAGCGGAACAGGGGGGACCAAAGCTGTCAGCTCCACTGACAGTGGCGATCCCTCCTAACGACCCACCTCCTGATATGGAAACTGGGCACGTCATCATGACGGACCCTCCAGCGAGCCCACAAGCGCCTTCCACTGCTGCTGTTGTTGACCCTGCAGCCGGACGGGAGTCAAAGAGGAGGAAGATGTCAACGGTTTTCGAACCGGGCAGACTCGACCAACTCGAATGGACTATCGTCTGTGATAACATCCCATCCAAATGGCAGGGAGCTGTCCACGGCGATTTCACTGACACCAAACAACTCAAGGGACTATGGAAAGAAAACAACTGGCGAAAACTACCCAACGGAACTGGAAAATACCAACTTCACCCATCAGCATCTGCCAAACAGATCCACGTGACTGCACAACAGGACGGACTGTTCAGGCAAGGACTCTTGATACCGGATATGACCAACTCTACGCTCCATCGCATCCTCAAGATAGTGTTGCGAGATATATATCCGGCAGCCATCGACAGGAACATCAACATCTTGACTGAAGGACTCCCCAACTTCAGGCCTGAGCAGTCCATCACCTCGCCATGAGTCCTGTTACGCCAACCTCCTACCAACCTCCTTTTCCTCCGTGAGTATGGACTTTACTAGACTTTAATTTTTAGGCCGTCATCTCAAAAAACTTTGTCTATTTTTTTTTGTAAACAGTCGGTAACCTTTTATTTTCGGCAGTCCGTCTAAATTGCTCAAATCACCTTAAAACCTTTTCGGCCGAGCAGTCTCAACTTTTTGGGTCTAATTTTAGAGTCCAGACATGTTTTTGGATGCAGTTACTCTTTGTAGACTTAGGTAATTGTCAGGCTTCACCGAGGAATTGAAATTCAGCCAATCAGAGCACGGCTCCCACTCGGTGTTACTTCAAGTTTGCGAAGTGTCTGCTATTTGGTCCGCGCTCGCGTTGACTTTACTAAATGGCTTTTTTCCAAATTCCGCCCACCTCAAATTTACCCCCCCCCCCCCCCCCCCCCCCCCTGCTCCGGAGTTGGTCACTGGCGAAGTCAGAGGCTAAATCCGTAGTGGGCGTGCCTGAACCTTCGTGGATAGGGGCACGTTAAATGAGTTGTCCATTGCCCATATAAACTTTTACTATCAAACAAAATGAATCTCTACGCATTGATTTACATGGATTACAACTAATGTCAGTAAGATGGTACTAAAAATACTTGATAAAAAGTTTTCATGTCATTTTGCCCGAACTATGGGGTGGTGTGGGGTGTGCAACTGACCATCTAACCAGTAGTGAGGGGACACGCCGCCCCCCCCCCTCCCCCATCAAAGCTTTTTTCTTCTTTTTTGTTTACTGTATTAATTTGTTATTAAATCATACATACATACATACATATATACATACATAGTGTGCCCCCCCCCCCCCCTCCCCTCCATTTAAAATCCTGGCTATGCAAATGCTTCCGACCCCTCGTCTTGTACATGTACGCTTATGGTTTGATTTGTTTAACAACACCACTAGAGCAAACATTTGTTAATTTCGACATATAGTCTTATAGAGGAAACCCGTTACGTTTTCCCATTAGTAGCGAGGGATCTTTTATGTGTAACATCCCACAGACAGGATAGCACATACCACGGCCAGTCGTGGTGCACGGGATCGAGCGAGAAATAGCCCAATGAGCCCACCGACAGGGATCGATCGTAGACCGACCGCGCATCAAGCGACCAAAGTACCAAAGCTCTACCGACTGAGCTACGTTCCGCCCCCTGTACGCTTATGGATCCTGCGACCAAAGTACCAAAGCTCTACCGACTGAGCTGCGTCCCACCCCCTGTACGCTTATGGATCCTGCGACCAAACTACCAAAGCTCTACCGACTGAGCTACGTCTCGCCCCCTGTACGCTTATGGATCCTGCGACCAAAGTACCAAAGCTCTACCGACTGAGCTACGTCCCGCCCCCTGTACGCTTATGGATACTGCGACCAAAGTACCAAAGCTCTACCGACTGAGCTACGTCCCGCCCCCTGTACGCTTATGGATACTGCGACCAAAGTTCTACCGACTGAGCTACGTCCCACCCCCTGTACGCTTATGGATCCTGCGACCAAAGTTCTACCGACTGAGCTACGTCCCACCCCCTGTACGCTTATGGATCCTGCGACCAAAGTTCTACCGACTGAGCTACGTCCCGCCCCCTGTACGCTTATGGATACTGCGACCAAAGGTCTACCGACTGAGTTACGTCCCACCCCCTGTACGCTTATGGATCCTGCGACCAAACTACCAAAGCTCTACCGACTGAGCTACGTCCCGCCCCCTGTACGCTTATGGATCCTGCGACCAAAGTTCTACCGACTGAGCTACGTCCCACCCCCTGTACGCTTATGGATCCTGCGACCAAACTACCAAAGCTCTACCGACTGAGCTACGTCCCGCCCCCTGTACGCTTATGGATCCTGCGACCAAACTACCAAAGCTCTACCGACTGAGCTACGTCCCGCCCCCTGTACGCTTATGGATCCTGCGACCAAAGTACCAAAGCTCTACCGACTGAGCTACGTCTCGCCCCCTGTACGCATAGCCCGAGTACTCGAACGATAACAGAGCTAGACGGACATTTGGACGGTCGGTAGCGCTCTTACCAATCGTCCGTCTAGCTATCTTACCGTCAGAGTACTCGGCCTACAATCAAGTGCCGACTTAATTGCCGAAATAAAATAGGTTAACAACACGTATTCTGACGACGATTGCGACAGTTTAAAAGATAAAAACTTTATTCAATATTAACATTCCATATACGGAACTGGATGCAAAACATGTTATATATTTAAACAAAGAAGACACAAACACAAAGTGGGTATAAACGAAGCTCAGCTCTAAATGCCCAATTATAGGCACGACTGTTAAAATGTAGTGTTGATTTACAGACCTTTAAATGGACTAAAGCGCTCTCTCTCTCTCTCTCTCTCTCTAAAGCGCTCTCTCTCTCTCTCTCTCTCTCTCTCTCTCTCTCTCTCTCTCTCTCTCTCTCTCTCTCTCTCTCTCTCTCTCTGTACCATTTAAAATAATTTTGATGCAATTGCTAATGATATGAGGGATTGTCCAAATTTGTTTTTTTTTATATTATCCCAGCAATTTCTTTTGTCTCAGTGCTTGTAAAAAATGTCTGACGGTACATGCATATTTTCAAGAAAATTAAATCTATTACTATTCACACATCCACACTCGGCAGCAGTTTTAGCGTTAAAATCCTCGCCAATTACTATCAATCCATGCTGCGAATAATTTAACACTTCATTGCTTATGACACCAAAGGGATGTCGTATTTTAGGTGGTACAAAGGTAGTACAGACAGATATATTTTTGTCACGATAAAAATGCTTTACTAATTCTAGTACATAATGTAAATTCACTACATGCTACAAAGAAAACAAAAGGCTTTAAATCAGTTTTACATTTAAATAAAGGCCAATCCACCTCGGATGCTTTCATAAATTTGCCTTCTCCATGTAACAGTGCTAAACGTCAACTTTGTATTGTTCTTTATAACAATACGGATTATATATGTATTTTTACAAAGTGCATAAATTAAAATTAGTTAATTGATAATCTGACGTATGCCGTGGTATCCAATTAGTTAGCGACTTGCCAATCAAACCAATTAGGGTGAGGCACTAATAAAATATGTACACAACGAGCAATCTGATACAATGCAGTTTAATTGTTGTCACGGATATTGCAGGCGTCTGAACGAGTACACCACGACAACTACCTATTACATGGATACGTGTTCAGTATGCAGGGCGACGAACCTAACGGAAATATTTTTCCCGAATTTTCTGGTATTGTCATTTTTAAGCGCGCGAACGTCATTTTCAAAACAATAGTTTAAAGCACGCGAAAAGGCCATTTTCAAAAATATAAAAAATGATTTAAACAGCGCCTATTTGAAATATTTGAAAAAATAACAACAATCAAAGAGATACATAATAAAAAAAATTGTATTATTTATTGGAATGTTATGTATTCAATAATAAAAGTATAAATCAATCCACGTAAGTGGCAGAATTTTTCTACTTCCTTTTTAAGCATAGCCCTACTGTATGGCTTGTCTAGTTTATAAAACATGATAAATATATTTGTGGCAATATCGAGTTTTATCTGTATATAATAGTATTTTATAATATTTGTAATGTTTCCTGTAACTAATTAAATTGTTATTTACAGGTAGTCATGGTATGTTATGTTTTTTTAATGTTTACTATATCTAATTAATCCAATGTCTCTTTCAGGTAATTCTGAAAAGGATAGTGCTCCTTTAATTTAATCATTTACTTTTAATACAGCTTCTTTATTCCAGGTGCTCTTATTTCAGTCAGCGTGTTAACTGGTGATATGTTGATTAAAAACACAAGCATGAATCTTGTACAAGCACCTAACAATAGCACTTGCATTCTTACGCTGCGTCTGTCCTTTGTTCTAAACTTTCAAGCTTGGGTCTACTGTAAGCTGGTATTCTGTCTTGGTGTTTCTGTCCAGCTTCTAGTTATATAATCTTCAGCATAAATACTGAGAGCTCTTGTTCTCAGTGTGGAAATGATATTCGGGTTTTGTCTTTCAACGGGAGAGGTCATTCCATTTATTGTCTTAAATATTAAAGCCTTGAGCTAATTACATCATATATATTAGTATACCACCATTGGACAAGAGTAAGTCACTAGCCGCTATATTTCCCATTGTATTTCCTTTGTGTTTTCTTGCAGGCTCCGTTCAAGGATCGAAATATATCAATTTTATTGCTTACGATTACGTCCTCTGACCGTCCTTGCATTAAGAAATTAATGGCTGCTCAGTACAACTCCAAAACATTTTAATTAAAGAAAATCCAGACTTAGACATAAAAAATGTTACAATCTGGAGAAATGGCTACTGGGATGTCCTTCTTAAAAACAAAAATAACTGTGTGGACCTGATACTGTTCAGGTCCCAAACATATCCACTCTTAATGTTCAGACCGAAACCGATTAAATGTGCGCAGTGCCAGAGATGGGGACATAGCATAAAAAAATGTCGTTCCAGGGGGGATCCGGTTTGCTTCAGGTGTGGGGACAAACACCCTAAGCGGGGGACGGACAACCCATGTGCTAAGCCACTAAAATGTGCCAACTGTAAAGGTCAGCACTACACACACAGTCAGGAGTGCCACCACCATCAGGAAGCCATTCGGGTATTAAACTCCAAGCCCAGAGAGGAGTCCGTCCACCCGCCAAGGGGGGCCTTTAACCCAGTCGTGCAACAAAGACACACACCGGCAGCCGCCCCACCCCCCCCCCCCTTCTTAGAACTAATAATTTTAATGCTGGGAACGCCTACACAAAGCCCCCTCCTCTGATGAGAACTATAATTAACGGTCCAGACCAGCCCATAACGGCAGAACAACTTCTGCGTATTTTAGTGGGGCTGTTTCTGGACGGTTCCCTGGGGGCCCCCACCAAGGGAAATTTAAAGGAAGAAAACATTAAAACAGCCACACACTCAGCCTGTGCAGCCTTTTCACACCATCTAGGCATTACCATAAAAGATCCTAAAATATTAAAAAATAGCTTTAATTGGTATGCACCGAGAATGACCAAGCCTACTCCTGTCTCCACACCTAGTCATCATAATATAGATTAGATTAAATGAACTAATAGAGCTAATAATTAGTACTGCCTCAAATTAATTATGGGAGACAAGAGAAATAAAGCTACACCTAAATACTTAACTAAACTTAACAATAACAGTAATAATAATAATAGTGTAAATAACAGTTATAACATTAACAATAACAACAACAGTGTTAATAAACAAACTAAAAATAAAATAGAAAAATTTAAAGGCTTGGCCATTCTCCAGTGGAATGCTAAAGGTATTAAATCGCAAAACCATGGAGACGAATTAAAGAAATATATTGTAGATGCTAAACCGGCTATAGATGTCATTTGCATACAGGAAACCTGGCTAAACAATAGTAATCAAGATAAAGCTAAAAATAAGAAATATTTTAATAGTTTTAATATTTCGGGGTATGTTGGGTTTTTCTATAATAATAATTTCTCTACCAGAGGAGGTATAGCTACTTTTGTCAGGAGTGACCTGTCTTACTCCCGCATCCCGCTCATTGAGACCAATAATAATATTGAGGTCTTGGGCACTACAGTGTATGGCGGAGTCGAGAATGTAGATATATATAATTTTTATGTCCACCCAGGCAGTCAACATAATAACTTAAATATAAATAACTACCTGGATTCTATTTCTAAAACATTAATAAATAAGTTAATTATTGTAGGAGATTTTAATTGCCGTAACTCTTTATGGGGATCGACCACTAATGATAAACAAGGGCTTATTGTTGAACAATTTATGGAAATTGTTAAAACTGTATGTTTAAATGATGGCTCTCCTACTTTCTTTTCTGACTCCTACCACTCCTGGACCTGGCTAGACCTCACTATGGTCTCAGAGGAGATGGCGGCTAAATGTGAGTGGCAGGTCATTAACGACTTTAATAGCGACCACCTCCCTATTATTACACATTATAACTTAAATGGGTCATGGAGGGAAACACCTAAAGCTAAAGAAAGATGGAATTTTAATAAAGCAGACTGGCCAGGTTTCTATCAATTATGCTTGAATCTGAAACCGGATAATATTAGAAATAATAATATAGATATCTATAATAAGAATTTGATTGATAATATTACATTAATAGCTAATAAAACTATTCCAATTTCAAATGCTAAAGTCAGATATAACTCAGTACCCTGGTGGAATGATAACCTTGCCAGAATGATTAAATTTAGAAATAAAATGCGTAAGAATCATCAGAAGGATAAAACCCCGGTTAATTTAGGTAAATTTAAAGAAAGTAAATTTAAAGTTACTCAAGAATTGTTTAAATTAAAAAAGGAGTCTTGGACTAAATTTTGTTCATCATTAAATAGGCAGTCCAAGGTCTCCGAAGTATGGGCAAAAATAAAACGCATCCAGGGAAAACCTCTCGCTAAATCCTCTTTATTAAAAGCTAATAAATTATATACTACTAATCAACAAAAAGCAACAGTGTTTGGACAAACTTTCCAAAAAAAATTCAAGTAATGGTAATTTCCCACAAAAATTCTCTAATATTAAAGAAACTATAGAAAAAGAACATAAAATTCCCCTGGATGCTAAATTTCCTACACATAATCTAGATTATAATATTCAATTTTCCCTCCAGGAAATGACTGAGGCTTTTGCTCACAGGAAAGGTACCGCTCCTGGTCTGGATAAATTTAGCTATCTTTTTTTCCAAAACATGCCTGAAGCTACCCTCAGACTTTTCCTGGAACTTTATAATAATATTTGGAAACAGGGTTATCTCCCCCTAGCATGGAAACATGCTGAGGTCGTCAGCCTCCCTAAGAAAGGGAAAGACTTAACTAATCCTTCTAATTATCGTCCTATTTCCTTAACATCCAGTGTTTGTAAAACTATGGAGGCCATGGTTAATTCCAGACTCAGCCATTATCTAGAAAGTAATAATCTTTTGACCATATATCAGAGTGGTTTTAGAAAAAACCACTCCACTGCCGACCACTTATTTCGACTTCAATCTGAAATTGTTAATGCTTTTAGTCATGGTGACAAAGTGGTCGGAATATTTGTTGATCTGGAAAAGGCCTATGATATGGTTTGGCGACACGGGCTACTAATTAAAGTGTATAACATGGGCATTAGAGGGCCTATGTTTGCATTTATTGAACGCTTCATTAATAATAGTCTTTCACTGTTAATGTTACTGAAGCATTTTCTGATAAATTGAATCTTGAGAACGGCATACCCCAGGGATCAGTAATAGCCCCCACACTTTTCAGTATTTTTATTAATGATATAGCTATAGCCCTCACTGGTTCGTCTAGTGAGGACACTAAGCTTAGTATTGGCTTATTTTGCTGACGACACAGCTTTTTGGCGATCTGGAAAGTGTTTAGAAAAAATTAAAATAGATATTCAAAAAGACATTGATAAACTACAAAATTGGGCTGAAACCTGGGGGGTCACCATCTCAAGATCTAAAACATCAGCTATTCTCTTTACTACTAATAATCTTAAGAGACGTTACGCACTTAATTTAACACTAGATAATTATCCTATAACCCAAGTAGTGTCAGTTAAATTTCTAGGAGTCATTTTTGACCCATCATTATCTTTTAATGCATACATAAAAGAAGTAATTAAAAACTGCAATAACTATATTAATTTACTTAGAGTCATAGCTGCAACTAATTGGGGGGCTGACAGACATACTCTCCTAATGATTTTTGAAGCTTTTATCGTCTCCAGGTTACAATATGGTGCCCAAGCCTTCTGCTGTGCATCACCATTTCAGTTGAATAAGCTAGACTCAATATATAACAAAGGGCTTAGGATTATAACTAAAACTTCCCCGGGCACACCAAATGACAGTCTGCGTGTGGAGCTTAATATTCTTCCTCTTAGTGTTAGGCGCACCCAGCTTTGTCTTAAACATTGGTTTAAAGCTAAATATTTAGTACCACTAAATCCTGTAGCAATTATGGTACCGAATAATGATGAATATTTACACATAGATATTAACTCCGCAGTTAATTTTAATAACAGAATGGCATCTAATTTAGAACTCTTGGATTATAAGGCCTCAGACTAGAGTTATCCACCCATTTGGTTGTCCAAAATACGGAAGTTAATGCGAGAAAATATAGTTTTCTTGTGATGTGATTAATGGCTGGGGAGCTGCTTAGTATACTGGATTGTTACACTGGGTTTGACAGGTGAGAGGATGCAGTTAGTGAATATGTGCACTTGGTTTACACTGGATACTGCATAATGTGCCCCAGAGCACATTGAAGTCATGCAAAATTTGTGTAAAATGCAGAGAAATGGGTGTGATTCGGTCCCTTGGCCCACGTGTGTTTGTTTACATTGATATAACGCGGAAAAGAGCTGGACAACAGATGTCGTCCTTTCGAGTGTTCAATGGGCCCAGGCAGGTAATGTTTCCCGTGAAATGCTAATGGCCTGGTGAAATTAATAAAAGTGCTACAGCCACTGGGGCTACATGAGAATACATAGTGAAATTAATTGTGGTCTGAGGCCTGATATAGTAGGATGTTTGACACAGGGTGACACACTTTGATACCTAATTGTGAGGTAACAATGTCAGTTACAGCACTCAAAATGTACATGCTAATTGTCCAGATAGGTGGAAATCTGAAACTAATCAGTTTGGGTGGTGAATATTTTATTTTGTTTAATTAAATTAAATTTTATTATATTTATATTTTCAAAATTTGTAATTTCACAAATTATGACATAATTCAGCATGCATTGTACCCCTATCAGGTCATAGGTCATTCTTTTCAATCAGGCTGTATCCCTACACCCTATGAGAGCCTCACTTTGAAGGTTAAGGTCAAATAAGTCAATATGGAGGATTTCTTCAATGATGTTTGACACAGGGTGACACACTTTGATACCAAATTGTGAGGTAATTATGCCAGTTACAGCACTCAAAATGTATATGATAATTGTGCAGATAGGTGGAAATCTGAAAGTTATCAGTTTGGGTGATGAATATTTTATTTCTTTAAATTAAATTAAATTTTATTATATTTATATTTTCAAAATTTGTAATTTCACAAATTATGACATAATTCAGCATGCATTGTACCCCTATCAGGTCATAGGTCATTCTTTTCAATCAGAATGTATCTCTGTACCCTGTGAGGGCCTCACTTTAAGTAATTGAGCTAATTGAACAAGTGAAAATGGAGGCTTTTTATCAAAAATACCAGAGGGTAATTTTTTCAAAATGTGATCCTGGGCCAAATGGTGAATGTATAATGTGGAATGGGCCCTCCAGAGCAAATGGATATGGTGCTATTAAGTTCAAATCACCAATCACAGGCCAGTATCGTACAGTAATGCTCACAGATTAAGTTTCATGGTCTTTAATAAGGAGATGGACATAGATGGCAGTGACATCAGTCACCTGTGCCCATAACCGTCTTTGTATGTTTAAAGATCACTTATCTGCTGAGCCACATGCAATTAACAGCTCGCGCATACAATGTGTGAACCGGGATGTCTGTCATGGACATGGACAATACCCTCCCTGCCTCTTGCATCTCAGAATGCATAACATATAAGAATGTAAAACAATAACAAAGTTTAATTTAAAGAAATATTTATGTCATAAAATCACATATAAATATCCACATATAAATATCACATGATACATTTATTCAAAAGCATACATTTATTCACATTACTATTTTTTATTGTTTAAAGTCAGTCTTCAATGTCTAGGGTTCATATCCACAGCAGAAATGCTATCATGCAAACTGATAGTTCCTATATTATATGTATCACTTGAAGGTTTGTGACAAAAATTACTTTGAATAACTGTGGTCACAGGAGTTGTCTGTTCTTTGACTGTCAATATCTAATAATCCTTTCTTGTAGTCAGCTTGTTGATCTCTGTGCAAATGTTTATATCGTAAGTGATCTCTAATTTTACTTCCTTGCTGGACTAAGTGCCTTTTAATCACCTGTGGATTGTTTTGATATCTTTTTTGATAGTCCGACTCTTTGTCCATCTGACGCAGTGAACGCCTCACCCGAGCTGACAGTTCGATGCCACAGTACTTGCACTTTTTCTATCATGGATGTTCCCGGGGCGTTGTTCAGCCTGTGGATGGTGGATGCAGCTCTCCCCCAGTCATCGTTCGTGAATAGTTCACATTCTTAGGTAAGGAAACACTGAGAGAACGGTTCGCAGCCTCACATTTCTGTGTGTCCCTTATACATTTTCATTTGCTCTACAGCTGAA
>NC_054706.1:13406070-13471023 GCF_016097555.1 Gigantopelta aegis
CATGGTCCACCGTATTCACCAGTTGAGGATGTGTTTGACGAGATCCTTCCATTCGGTGTTGGTGACCCCGTGCAGTTTGGCCCAGGTGACGACAATGGAGCGGGACATGAACAGCTCGTCATCGTTGACGATTTCGAACAGGGACATCTTCGTCTGGACGGAGTTGCCTTGTCCTTGCTGTTGTGTGATAGGGTTTCCTTTTCCTCCAAGTGGCATCTGGATGACTCCGATGGTGATGTGGAAGGACTGGTCCAGTGCCAGTCTCGTTACTGTTCAACACCTTTTCCAGTACTTTAAAGATTGCCTCGGCATTGAGTTGCTCCAGGGGCTGTAGTGGCACGATGATGGGTCCATTCAGATCGCGATGATGATGATGACGCGACCCACGTCGTTTTGTCGCGCGTCACGTTTGACCACTTGCAGGACTTCGACAAACATCCCGTGGAGACTGTTGTGGAGTTCCCGGATACCATTACCCTGCCAGGGTTCATTGAACTTGACTTCGTATGTGGTGTCGATGGCACCCAGCTTTTTTATGGTTCTTTCCCCTATTTTTTTAAAGTTGTAAGGCGTTGGGTTGTTGTTGTTGTCGTCGTCTTCGACCACGACTGGACCAATGCCCCCAAACTGATTAATGGTCCTCTGTTTCTTGCTGGGGGGTTCCGATGACGTCGAGGGTTCGTCCATTTTCTCGGGTGAAGCGTCGTCTTTTGGGGATCTTCGACGACACGTCACCCTGTGACGTCTGAGATCGGGCAACCTCCGAAACGTGGCATGACAAAAGTTACATGGTAGACCTTTGCCATGTTCCGCAAAGTCACCATCCTGGAGACAGAGTCGTGTCAACTCGTCGATTTCGTCTGTTTGTTGTTGTTCTGGACTCCAGGGTTCATAGAGTTGATCCAAAAGCTGGGTGTCCATGTCTTCTTCCTGGGGGTGTCGAGCTGGTGGCATGTCATCTTGATAGGCCGTCAATAGACTGACCAGTTCCTCCATTTCGAGGTCCGAATATAGGTCGTCCTTCTCCTCTGAGGTGATCTTTTGAAGATTGTCGACGGCCTCTTCGTCCGTAAACTCTGGCGCATGGGGAAGATCCATTTCATTCATCAGCTCATCGAACTTTAGCTGGGCCAGCCTGTCTTTGACGCATTGCAAATGGCCTATGTGGTTCCACTCGGCAAAGAGTTCCAGGTCTCTACTGTGAGCAAAGGCGGCGGCGAACTGTTCGATGTTTTCCATGACTGAAAACAAACACGACCCTCACTCAAACTGTGTCATACGAACGATCCGTAAATATTATAATAACATGGACTTATCGCCAAATATTTTAAAATAATAATAATAATAATAAAAATGCGAACACTAGTTTTAAAATGCAGTTATTTCCCTTAGCATAAAGCACCTGAAACTCATTAAGATATAGTATTTCAGCTGGTAGCCACGTCATTTTGCCCCGTCGTGTCCTATCGTTTACACAAAGTCTAATTAGTTTATATATCTCTAACGATTTTCCAACTTTGCCTTGTAGCCCCGTCGTTTCCTATCATTTACACAAAGTCTAATTAGTTTATATAGCTCTCTCGATTTTCCAAATATATATATATATATATATATATATAATATATATATATATATATATATATATATATATATATATATATATATATATACACAACCATTTGTCAGGAAACTGACCAGACTTGAAGCCCCGGTATTATACTATAAATCACATCGCGTTCCACAGATGTTAATATAATTACGGCGAAAGACGCTCGAGATTATTTGTTTAAAATAAGCCAATCGCAGAAACTTAAACCTTTCATAATGTCTGCACTGCCGACTGATGATAAAGTATGCATAGCTATTAGTTACTAACAAAAATATACAAACGCGCGTTTCATGTCGTGAAGGTTCCGGCACGTGTTACGTGATGCACACACAATCGATGTTTGTTTACTCGATTATCTCCAAACTTATCTTGAAATCAGCCATACCTAGAATCTTCCATTCACGATAACATTCTTTGTCTACAATATATATATATTTTCCACTCCCCCGTTGACTGTTTCTCATTATGCAGAGACCCCCACTCAAGACGTGTCTGAACACGTTCTGAAATGACTCATGGCCAACACCGTATATGGACACGTTTCAAACCTTTCCCCGACATCTGGTAAAACCCCTGGGGGTTTTCCTCTGGAATTTTCCACTCCCCGTTGACTGGTTCTCCTTAATCAGCCCACACCTGTCAAATCCATCTTGCCATCTTAACGACTTCCACACCATCTGTTTCCTGTACATTAAACGGCTGTCACAGTTAAATAAGCACCCCATCATTCGACACCACTCTAGGGGTCATTAACGACATCCGCACCATCTGTTTCCTGTACATCAAAGGACCCCCGACGGTTAACACACCCATCAATCTTACCAACATCCGGTGTTTCCTGACACAGAGGTCAGGTTCCCACAGCTGTCCAAGTCATTAACCAAGTAGCGTCCCCACGCTTAAAGGTCAGCCAGCTGCACGACCCCGAGGTGCACTGAACGTCATTAGGCCACGCCCCCACGCTTAGAGGTCAGCCAATCAGAAGAGGCCACGTCCCTTAGAGGTCAACCAATCAGAACGCAGGACAGGTCACGTGACCTAGCTCATTTGCATATTTTGGTACCCAAGTGACGTCCCTACTACTGCAAAGGATGTTTTATATGCATCACCCCACATACAGGATAGCACAAATCACGGCCTTTGATGTACCAGTTGTGGAGCATTTTTGTGTCCAAATAAAAAAAATTGCTCTAGCACCGAAGAGGGGAGTAATTTCTTTCTGAAAATAACCCGCCCCTCCCAATTCACCTCACACCCCCCCCCCCCCCCCCCCCCTTGCCACCCCCTGTCGTCCCGAACGCTTATGCCATTGGTTTATATATAAAAACAGTATCCATTATGCGTGACGTACTAAATGTTTAGCAATCTGACACTATGATCTCGTTGAAACGGTCACGTGACACACCTTGTGACATGTTGTCGATCAATGTGTAGGTTGTTTCTGTAAAAATACCTCACGGTCGTTTCCATGTAAGTACAAATCACATTTCCATACAAATACTGTTGCCTGTGGCTATACGTTTTCCATAAGTGAAAACAATGTTATATAGCAGTGTACACATATTAAATACCATACTAAATCACACATTGAAGCAGCAATAATTTTCCAATGCATTTATTTACTTCCCGTTTCCATCCTAGTTTCACATAGTAGTAGTGCACGGGACACGTTATGTCAACCACACATTATACGTCTCTTCGGACTAACATAGTAGGTAAATGCATTTATATTAATCGCATTTCGACATAAACAGTATTGTCAGCAGATGTATGTACGGTTATAGTCACACGTGGAGGAAACGTAGATAAACATGAGTTACATGTTCCCTTATATGTTGCAGCAAGCGAGTGTGCGGCGGGGGGGGGGGGGGGGGGGGGGGGTAGTGATGTTTTCCACTATATTTTCCTGTGAGAGCATGACTCGACCCCCTTGGAAACTTCGCTCACCAGTCTAGACCCCCTTCTACATAAACTCCTGCCCACTCGTCTTTACAGTTATATACACGTATACACTTGTAGGTTACAGTTACTTGAAACGGGAATGTGTTGGTATTGGTCTCTTTATTTACGTCCTGTTTCGGTACTCGTGCCATACAACTCTACACAAGTGAATTTTCTCTATTTAACGACATACACTGATATCACCTAACTTACTATGCATGTTAGTAATATCTGTATCTTTATGTACAAACAGTTGAACTCTAAACGCTTGACCAGTCAAACCACAAATCATTCACTTGATCGACCTATGAACATAGCAAAGTTCAACCATACAAAAAATAAACTGTATTAAATAGTATTCAAGTTACTGTTTAAATTAATTATCGATATGTCCTTCCATTTGATGTGCTTTTAATGACGTAATAAATAAGTAATAAATATTTAGCAATTTCAAGTCCATTACTTTGACATCGGTGATACGAGGATATTATTGACATGACAACATTCTAATGGGAATATTTATATTGTAGCATAATCAGGTTTTTGTTTTTGTTTTATTGTTTTTATTATTATTATTTGTTGTTATTATTATTATTATTATTATTATTATTGTCCCCAGACCATTGTGACCGTGTTAGGCTTAAGGTGCTCTCATCGCTTCATAGTTATATACATACGTCTTGTCAGATTAATGTTATAACCGAAAACCTTATACATACACTGTACTGTTACACATATCACGTATAAACGTACACATTAACGCGTGCACCTGCACATATATACATACATTGTTTTCATTATTATTATTATTATTATTATTATTATTATTATTGTCCCCAGACCATTGTGACGGTGTTAGGCTTAAGGTGCTCTCATCACTTCATAGTATATACATACGTCTTAGTATATTACTAATGTTCTAACTGAAAACCTTGTACATACACTGTGCTGTTACACATATCACGTACATAATATAAACGTACACATTAACGCGTGCACCCGCACATACATACATTGTATACCTAAAGAGAAGGTATCGTGGCAAGTCTGAAATTTGGGGGCGATTCGATGCCATAGGTTCGAGTCCCAGCAACGGTATGAGACAATTTGTGAGGCCAGAAAGGATTTAATTATCCGCTGCGCCAGTGCGTTAATATCTATGTATGTAATCGTCAACCTCTACATACATACAATATATAGATATGCATACATCAATACATACTAGCCAGTGCCAGATATGCCCACTGTTTCATGCAGGTTTGAATTAAAGAGCATCCTTTTTATAGATGTCTCGATAGCTCAGAGCATATAGTGGTAAGTCTGCATGTTGCGAGCGATTCGGTACCACAGGTTCGAGTCCCAGCAACGGCATGAGACAATGTGTAAGGCTAGAAATGATTTAATTACCTCCTGCATCGGTGCGTTAATATCTATGTATGTAATCGTCAACCTCGACATACATGCAATGTATAGATATTCATATATCAATACATCTATACGTACGTACGTACGTACGTATATACATACGTATGTACGTACGCACGCACACACACATAGAGAGAGAGACGGGGGGGGGGGGAGGGGCAGGAGAGATGTTACTGATTACAGTAAAGGAGCAAACAAAAAACTAATGTTGGTGTATAAGAACGAGTGGACCAGCGTTGTAACATGATCAGGAACCTGCCCTCTCAAAACAAGTTTTCATAAAGTTTGTATGAGCAACCTTTAACAATATAAAATATTAAGCCATCAAATATTTCATATTGACATTTCTTAAACGAATTTTTAATCACTGTTTCACAAGTGTTATCCAATCACATCCATTCGGTTTTAATAATTTCCTGTCTTATCTAATTTTAGTGGACGAAATGTCGGAAGTACAACAATCCTTTCTGAAAAAGATCTACGAAAAACTGATCCAAGGTGACCACAATGACATAAAACTAGTCTTTCAAGATGGCTCCACGACAGGAAGTAGGCTTTGTCTGACAGCAATGTCGTCCTATTTTGAGACCATGTTGACGTCTGACATGTTGGAGAAGAACACTGGAGTGGTCACGTTACCGACAGTGTCTAAACAAACATTTGACGATGTGCTGAAATTTCATATTCTCGGTGAGGACGTCGTCAACGATGTCAACTGTTTTGCATTGATTGACCTCGCCGAGATGATGCAGCTGGATGACCTCAAGTCTTCCTGTCTGAGATATCTGAACAACAATCTTACACTGACCACAGAAAACTGCGTTCTCAGGTGGAGATCATTAAAGAAGTACGGCATGGAAGATCTTGCTACTAAGACTTTTCAATATGTAGTAAAAAACGCGGACAGACTGTCAGAGAACGGGTCAGTGATGGATCTGTCAGAAGATGAATATCTTCAGGTGTTGTCTCAGGATGATCTGTCACAGAAAGAAGATGACGTGATTCGAGATGTTCAGAAGTGGATCAGTCAGCACAATCCTTCAGTTGAAACTATGGTCGACCTGTTCACACAAATCAGATTTGAGCATGTTAGCATCAACTACTTGACAGATGATGTTATTTTTACTACCTTTGTCCACCAACATGAGGCGTTACAACAAGTTGTTCAGAAAGGTATCAAAACCTATTATTCATGCTACACAAAAATGAACATGTTTCTCGACAACAGGATTTCAGGACAAATGCTTGACGTTGTATTCGTCCTACAAAATTCAGTTAAACTGTTATCTGTTGCTTGTTTGAGTGATAAACGCTGGTATGAACTGCCGGAATGTTCTAATCAACCAGGTGGATCTTTTTCAGCAGCAGTCTCCGGCAAATCAATATACATTACTGGAGGATCTGAAACACGAAAATCAACGTGTGTATTTAACGTATGTAGAAGGACGTGGAGTCGTGGTCCAGATCTCAAACATGATCGCTGTGATCACTGTATGGCTGTTCTAGATGGCAAGCTGTACGTGATTGGAGGACGACACAGTAACACTATAGAACAGCTGCAGCTGGGACAGTACGAGTGGCAGGTGGTGGGAGATCTCGGATGTCGTCGGCGAGATTCCTGTGCTGAAGCTGTTGGAGAAAACATTCTGGTGATGGGTGGAAAACTGGATTGGAGTGTAACAGACCAAGTACATTGCTTCAACACAAACACACACGCTGTCTGTGCAATCAACACACAGTTGAAAAGTGGATTACTAACCAGATCATATCTAGACATGCCAAACCTGTATTTGTTACATTATGACGGTTCTTTTGACGTCATTCACATCGATGACATAAACACGCCAACATTAAGAGCTGAACCTGTTGCAAAATATGAGAAATACGGTTACTGGTTTGGATTTGTATACAAAGATGGCAACATCATTGTTATTACCGGGAATGGTGTACAGAAGCTGGACATCAGAGATGGTTCCAAAGAATCCGTTACCATGGAAAATACACCATCATTTAGCTACATCTATGGTGCATTACACATGCAGATACCACGTTTCTGTTTGCAGTAAAACGACACATTACATTATGTTCTGTCAGGAGTCCTATCATGAGTTATAGTAGAAACATAAAACGTAGCATATCCACGGGTCAAATTTCGAAGTGCATCTAATTTTAAACAGCGCAATAAGACCACATCGTCCATTGGCGATGTATAAGCCTGTTATATAAACACATCACGTAGACAGTAAATTATTGTAGTTTGATTTAAACTACTATCAGTGTACCAAGTATTGGAGTGTTTACGATTTCTCTACGAGAGCTCCCGCGTAACACGCCCCATACGTGTGGCATGTATCTAGGTCAGGGAAATCCCTGTGCACGGGCGATTCAATTGATTGTGTTTTTTCTTGTTCAAACCAGTGCACTACTGTTGGTCAAAGACCGTGGTATGTGCTTTCCTGTCTGTGGGGAAGTGCATATAAAAGATCCCTTGCTGCATTAGGCACAATGTTGCGGGTTTCCTCTGATGACTACATGTCAGAATTGCCGATGATTACCGTCAATGTGCACTAGTGGTGTCGTTAAACAAAACGAGCTTTATTTTTTCTAACCCTCGATTCTGGGTATTCATTTGAATATCTTCTCACAGGTTTTATTAACGTGCGATATTTTTAATAAATTGATCTTAAAACACATTGAAAAGGCACAAGCACATCAGAGACTTCATACAACCGTTGAAGTCAAAGCATCATTTGCCGAGCTTGTCGACGCTTAAAACCAATGATACTGCAACACGAAGGCAAATTTGTGCAAGCATCCGTGGTGGATTGACTTTTTTAAATGTAAAACTGATTTAAAGCCTTTTGTTTTCTTTGTAGCATTTAGTGAATTTACATTATGTATTAGAATTAGTAAAGCATTTTTATCGTTTGACAAAGATATTTCTGTCTGTACTACCTGTGTACCACCTAACAATACGACATCCCTTTGATGTCATAAGCAAGAAAGTGTTAAATTATTCGCAGCATGGATTGATAGTAATTGGCGAAGATTTTAACGCTAAAACTGCTACCGAGTGTGGATGTGTGAATAGTAATGGATTTAAATTTCTTGAAAATATGCATGTACCGTCAGATATGTTTTTTTTACAAACATTGAGACAAAAGAAATAGCTGGGATAATACAACAAACAAATTTGGACAATCCCTCATATCATTAGCAATTGCGTCCAAATTAATTATCAAAGATAACGATTAAAAATATTGTGTCTATTTGTTTATTGGCTGAATTGGCCACGGCTTAATTTAAGGTTACCACCCGAAAATAGGGCATTTGGGCAACCCAAATATAAATAAATGGACACAAATAGATAAATAGATAAATTGAGCAACAGTGTACACTGGAACCAGATATACACATGTCAAAAATATGCAAATAAATCGTCAATGAAAATATAGCAAAATTCAATTCAAATAAAATCCAAATAAATAAATACATAAATAAATAAACGGTACTGTTGTTGAGCGAGAAACTGCCGGTTCGTGATATAGTAAATATGATTAAACACTCTCATCCTCTTAATATAAAACACTCCAAAATACCTCGTAGGCTGACCGAGAAACTACATGGAACTGGCTTATTTTTTATTTTTTGTACATCATAAATAAACAAATCTTCGTAAATTCCATAAGCATTCCACTCCTAACAAACGCAATCTATTTTCATATAACAAGTTTACTTCCAGGTTAAAAAAACCCAGAGAAAAAACTCGTTGAGAAAAAGACTCTGGAAAACCTTTGGAAAATATATATTTATGTAAATAATTAAATCATGAATATCTGGCTGTTACTGGTTCAGACGCAAGCTAGAATGAACTTTGCACACACGTGCTTCTCTTTACAGACATATATCGCACGTGCAGCCTCATTTTCCTCATAAATATTCATGTCCACTCTTAAATGAGTACGAACCTAGCAAACATATTTTCCTGATTTACTGTGTACCGCAGGAAAATATCATTATTAAAAATTATCTTTTGTGCGCAATGTTCAGTATTAATGTCTAGATTTAATCATGCGAGTGATCACACATTTAGCCGTGACGATTTCGATTTGAACAGTCTTCATACAGTACACTATAATATCCAATCTGAAATTATAAAATAACACACCAGCAGCAAAACAGCAAACAATTTAAACGTAGAGGGTTATAGGGTGGGAGGGTTTCATTTGTGTGTAAATACTCGGCCAACACTTGAAATGTTTTACGTTTAAAACTTTAAACAACTAACTTACGTTATACCTCAATATGACGTCACTTATAACTATGTGATGTAACGTCACAATTGACAGCACACAAACCTTAATAATTTGTTATTTTAAGCCTCTGAATATGCATTTATTACAATAACTAAGAGTCAATAAAACAATTTAATTGGCAAATAATTATATGTTGTTACTTTGATAACTTCATTTAAAAGAAAGATTAAATGTTATTATTTTAAATGGTACACAGGGAGATTTCTTTTAAAGGTCTGTAAATCAACACTACATTTTAACAGTCGTGCCTATATTTGGGCATCTAGAGCTGAGCTTCGTTTGTACCCACTCCTGTTGTCTGTGGTAAAAATAATGCTGAACTTTTACTCTCATATGCAAATTACGGACATTATTTTACATGCTTTCTCTAAATGTACAATCCTTGTTATTGCATTCATCTTATAAATATAATTAAAAACTAAGTGTGTGTATATATATATGTATCCTATAATTTACCCAAGATATCCATGTCATAAACCCATGAATAATTGTATGCAAATTTGCAAGGTCTCTAGGTAATGTGTTGCTGTGGAAGGGTCATTTGCTTACAGGCCAATGAGACCTGTGTATCTGAGTGTAACATTTTCAAAGATTTAGTTAAAATGCGTGACCTCAAACTAATTTAGGCTAATCGTGATGACGTCATATTACCGATGGTGGGGACTTTATTACTGTGATTTACTAAAAATTGAATTAAAATGTTATTTTGTTATAGGATAAATAAAATTCACTACTTGTGATTTTTAATATGAAAAATATCAACCTAGTCTAGTTAATTGGTATTTATCTCGGCAGAGCCTCCACAAATACCGATTAAGATAGACTCGGTTGATATTTTCCATATTAAAAAATACTTGTGACGAATCCTCTCTCGTCCCCCCCCCCCCCCCCCCCCCCCCCCCCCCCTCTCTCTCTCTCTCTCTCTCTCTCTCTCTCTCTCTCTCTCTCTCTCTCTCTCTCTCTCTCTCTCTCTCTCTCTCTAGATATATATATATATTGATATGTATTGTTTTAATCTTGCAGCCCCAGCCAAAGCGTGCAAATTATATAAACAGAATATTCAACTAGAGCCATATTTCTTACACTGTATACATCAAGAACACTGTAAAGCTTTTACTAATCACGTCTCACTGACTCTCAGTGACCACAAATTAAAAATAGAGACTGGGCGCCATACAAAACCCTTTACTCCAGAGGAAGAACGTTTATGTGGCCACTCCAGTGTAACTGAAGATGAATACCAATATATAATAATCAAAATGCAACGTGTCAAATCATATGCATATCTAACTTTCAATAAGTACCTATTTACAAGTGGGAGTACACAAGAAAAAATATATTTATTATGCAAAACCAAAATGCAGCCGGTGCTGGTGCGGTATGCAAATTTGTTCATGATTATTCATGTAGTGTCAATAATTAATCCTAGTTTAGTCATTAGCATAGTATGATGTTTGTATGCGTCTCGTTTGTTCATGATTATTCATGTATTTGCCAAAAATTAGTCCTTATTTCATCATCAGAATAGTATGATGTTTGTATGCGTCTCTTTTGTTCATGATTATACTTGTATTGACATAATTAGTCTTTATTTAATCATTAGAATAGTATGATGTTTGTTTGTGTCTTCTTTGTGTAAATATGTCACGTTTTGCATCCAGTTCCGTATGTGGAATGTATAAATTGAATAAAGATTTTATCTTTTATCTTTTAAACTGTTGCAATCGTCGTCAGAATGCGTGTTGTTAACCTATTTTATTTCGGCATTTGAGTCGGCACTGTTGATTGTAGTCCGAGTACTCTGACGGTAAGATAGCCAGACGAACATTTGGATGATTGGTAAGAAGGCAACCAACCGTCCAAATGTCCGTCTAGCTCTCTTACCGTTCGAGTACTCGGACTGTGTTCAATGTTAAAGCAAGGGCTGCACCTATGTTGGCTTCTCCTCTGGCAGTTTTTTTTAAAGATGTAAATCGTGGTACAAATGTCACTGTATGTACCAGATAATTTAGCTCGAGCGCCCTCTAGCGCTGGTCTGTTTTATAGTATATACCAGCTGGCATAAAATATAAAACAGACGAAGGAAAGGAAATGTTTTATTTAACGACGCACTCAACACATTTTATTTTACGGTTATATGGCGTCGGACATATGGTTACGGACCACACAGATATTGAGGAAGGAAACCCGCTGTCACCACTTCAATGGCTACTATTTTCGATTAGCAGCACCATCCCATAGACAGGATAGCACATACCACGGCCTTTGATGTACCAGTCGTGATAAAACAGACGCAAGAGGACATTTGAGCTACCTTCACCTAATGGCAGTTGTTCGTTTTGGGGGCGGGACGTAGCCCAGTGGTAAAGCGCTCGCTCTGGAATCGATCCCCGTCGGTGGGCCCATTGGGCTATTTCTCGTCCCAACCATAGCACCACGACTGGTGTATCAAAGGCTGTGGTATGTACTACCCTGTCTGTGAGATGTGCATATAAAAGATCCCTTGCTGCTAATGGAAAAGAGTAGCCCATGAAGTGGCGACAGTGGGTTTCCTCTCTCAATATATGTGTGGTCCTTAACCATATGTCTGACGTAGTATAACCGTAAATAAACTGTGCTGAGTGCGTCGTTAAATAAAACATTTCTTTCTTTCTTTTTGTTCGTTTTGCTTCCAATATCTTCTGTCAGTAAACTAGTCAGAATGGTTGGACTTGTCTGCAGCAGAGACATAATCTAGCTCAGTCGGTAGAGCTTTGGTACTTTGGTCGCAGGATCCATAAGCGTACAGGGGGCGGGACGTAACTCAGTCGGTAGAGCTTTGGTACTTTGGTCGCAGGATCCATAAGCGTACAGGGGGCGGGACGTAACTCAGTCGGTAGAGCTTTCGTACTTTGGTCGCAGGATCCATAAGCGTACAGGGGGCGGGACGTAACTCAGTCGGTAGAGCTTTGGTACTTTGGTCGCAGGATCCATAAGCGTACAGGGGGCGGGACGTAACTCAGTCGGTAGAGCTTTGGTACTTTGGTCGCAGGATCCATAAGCGTACAGGGGGCGGGACGTAGTTCAGTCGGTAGAGCTTTGGTACTTTGGTCGCAGGATCCATAAACGTACAGTGGGCGGGACGTAGCCCAGTGGTAAAGCGCACGCTTGATGTGCGGTCGGTCTGGGATCGATCCCCGTCGGTGGGCGCAATGGGCTATTTCTCGCTCGATCCAGTGCACCACGACTGGTCGTTGTATGTGCTATCCTGTCTGTGGGATGTTGTATATAAAAGATCCCTTGCTACTAATGGGAAAATGTAACGGGGTTTCCTCTATAAGACTATATGTCGAAATTAACAAATGTTTGACATCCAGTAGCCGATGATTAATAAATCAATGTGCTCTAGTGGTGTTGTTAGTACCATTTTACTGACATTAGTTGTAATTCATGTAAATCAATGCGTAGAGATTCATTTCGTTTGGTAGTAAAAGGTTTTTTGTTTAACGATACAACTTGATCACATTAATTTAGTAATCATCGGCTATTGGATGCCAAACATTTTGCAATTCTTACACATAGTCTTAGAAAAGAAACCCGCTACATTTTTCCCACTAGTAGCAATTAATCTACTATATGCACCATACCCCAGATAGGATAGCAGATACCACAGCCTTTGATATACCAGTCGTGGTACACTGGCTTGGCAAAGAGTTTTATAGCAATGCAAATATACAGGAATAAACGTTGTTATCCTGATTCGAGCATTTTTAATTTAACTCGGGTAAAAATCAGCTACCCCGCCCCTCCACAAAAATGGGAGCCCGTATGCTTTTGGTATGGTATTTTCCGCTCCGTGCATAAATTCCTACACACACGCCTGATTTCACGAAGAAATTTCAAATATGAAAAATGTGTTACGGTAAGGACAAAGGAACGTGATTAAGACCTATATATATATTTCGAACTGTATTATTTGTACTGTTTATAATTATGGCACTAATTTTTCTGTCATGAATTTATGCTTATGTGTAAAAAGGCTAATAAATTCACGATGTAAAAACAAACCTTTTTAATTAGGTTTGTTTAAAATTCAAGACACGTAATTAATTTTACCTCAGAATGTTCAAATTTATCCTTTGATTATAATGTCATTTTTTCAACATAATATCGAGTAAATTCCTGACAAACACCATCAAGGCTTTGAGATGAAGATTCGTTAATGTCTACATTGGTCGACAATCAAATTTTGAAACTGTTACAAGTACTAATCGTTTAATGCATTAAAATAACAGTAGCTGTGATTTATATTATTAAGAGTGTCCGACTCACTATCACTTTACCCTATATACGTGGAGGTCAAGTCAGGTCAGGCCAGGTCATAATGTTTAACGTGTACATCCAGAGCAAGCTGTTGTAGGTAGCAGCGAAGTAAATCATAACAGACTGTCCACCATATTAACATAAATAAAAAATTAAAAAAAGAGAATTTGTCCAGGTGAATCACACATCCTTGTTTTGCCAGTCCTTGTTTTGTGCAGCAAATATGTCTGAACTGGGTGATGTCAACCTAAATATGGAAATAATATTTTATTTTGGTGAAACTCCTCGCCAAGAAAAAAAAAACACTGTTTTCGGTAGACCCCCTAAAAGAAACAATGTATGTGTAATTGGTCACAAACTCCATAACCCCCCAAAAAGTACACTGCTCCAAAATGCTACCAAATCACCTACCTGTACTAGACTGTTCAGGGAAGACTTTGATGCAGTGGCTAAGCCGTCAAAGAGTCGAGGTGCATCTTCATATGTGGTCACCGATTGAGATGGAACGACTGGCAATATGCGGTTACTTCGGCCTGACCCAGCTGTTCCTGATGCCTTGGAAGATTTTCTGAAACAAACCAGTCAAGACTTAGATGGCTATAAACTTCTTCATTGTGGTAAAGTGCTCAATCTATTCAATGAATCTTATCGAGAACATAGAAATAACTTCCCAACATGTGATGGTGATCTGAAGTATGACGAACAGTCCTATCAACAATGGGGTATGTGTTTGCGCCTAGGTTTAAAATGTGAGCTATGTCATTTTAGATCGAAGAAGCACAACTGTACGAAGAAGTCACTTTACCCACTGCACGAGGTCAGAAAGCTGCTCAGCCTAATATTGGGATGCAGGTGGGCCTTATGAATACATCAGTTGGAATTACAGTATTTCGCGATTCCTTATCCGCAGCTGGTATCCCTGTTGGAAGCAAGCGTGGAATGCAGAATTCAGCCAATTGGATCCAAAACAGTGTGCATAAACAGACAGGATATGAAAGAAAGACGGTCCAATTTGGTTCGACTAAACAAACTAAAAGGTTTTACCAGTGATCACAAGATAAGTGTTGAGGGAGACTGCCGTTACAACAACAGACTTTTCGGTGGGAACTCGAGCACACCCCTGCAGCCTGCAACTCAAGCGGTCTACACCACTGCTGAGAACGAAACACCTAAAAAGGAAATTATTGGGATATACACTGCAAACAAACTTTGCAAAAAAGCTGAAATCCTCATATCTAAAGGAGAGAAAATTACATGTCCAAATCACAGTGGAAAATGTACAGTTAATCTCAAGACAACAGATTCCATCAGCAATGAGGGCTTATATGCAGAAAAATGTGTGAATGAATTTCAAGTGGATGAAGACAAACTGAACATTGGCTATTCCACGACTGATAAAGATTCACATGCTACTGACGGTGCTACCCGAGCACAGACAGGTTCCATTGAGATTTTACGTGACTCTAGACATTTTTCTAAAAGTCATCAAAAGGCTATTGAGAAAGTTTCATTCAGCAAAAACATGTTTCCAGGGGGAAAATAAAACAGACCGACAGAAACTACAGCGGCGTTTTGCCATCTTATCAGCAATATTGTCACCTCGAACTTCACATCGCCCACCGTCAACTTGCAGGAGATATCACTAAAATAGCTAAAAGAAGAGAAAGACTTACAACATCGACCCCATCGTGGCCTGTGTGAGTGGCAACTGTTCAACACTGTGTCAAAGGCATTCATTCGTGTGTTCGGGCAGGCGGATCAAGGCATGGAAACCAGCCTATTTACCTGCAGATTCAGTTCTAAAAATGAAAGAAGGCGATAAAGAATTGTTAAGAAAATGCCTAGAACTTCGACTCGGCAAAACTGCAGTTCTTTAAATAAAAGTCAATACAAACAGTCAAAAAGTAGAAAGTGTCAACCGGGCTTATACTAGAACAAATCCGAAACAAGTGACATTCTATCACAACTTTGAAGCAAGAATACATAGTGCAGCCCACATGCAAAGGAATTCTAAAGTCTATTCTTACAAGATGTCAACTAGTGGGAGCCCCACTGACTGGAAGAAAGAAAGAAATGTTTTATTTAACGACGCACTCAACACATTTTATTTACGGTTATATAGCGTCAGACATATGGTTAAGGACCACACAGATTTTGAGAGGAAACCCGCTGTCGCCACTATATGGGCTACTCTTTCCGATTAGCAGCAAGGGATCTTTTATTTGCGCTTCCCACAGGCAGGATAGCACAAACCATGGCCTTTGTTGAACCAGTTATGGATCACTGGTCGGTGCAAGTGGTTTACACCTACCCATTGAGCCTTGCGGAGCACTCACTCAGGGTTTGGAATCGGTATCTGGATTAAAAATCCCATGCCTCGACTAGGATCCGAACCCAGTACCTACCAGCCTGTAGACCGATGGCCTACCACGACGCCACCGAGGCCGGTTGACTGGAAGAATACACGCCCTCGCAGAACTGGTACAGATGCCGAAGAAATTATCTCCGCAAGGTTCGATACCAGCAATATGACAACAAACAGAACAGTACTGCAAGAACAACCTACACGAATAATGTACTTGACTCAGAAGTTGTACCACCATGTCTAACAGATCATACATACCTGTCCCCAAGAAGAAGAAAAAGTCTCTATGGCCTGGATGGCCGATGCAGTGTTTCGGGACAATGTTTAGACAGTTCTGACGGTTGTTGTTAACACAATGTGGTTCGAGGCTCAAATGTTCAATGTTAACACAGAGCGAGTGGTGACATAAATGCGATACATCTATGCTACGAGGTGTGTCAAAATGATTGTGGTGGAGCATATTCTGGAGTCGGTGTACTTTAAAAGTTTGGTGTTTTGGACGACCAGGTATTTTTGCATGAATAGCTCCATTTTTCTTATAATCCTTTCTTTTGTCCCATTTTTGGCAGCCTGTCCAAATTACACATTCCATATTTGGCATTTTTTCATTCTTGGCCAGTATACGATTTTTCATAGTCAATACCCAGTTTGAGTTCACCTCAACCTTAACATTTGTTGTTGTTGTTATCATATTACATCAGTGATTCTGTAATAAATTATAAAAATTAAAGCAGACAAATTTCCGGCTCTATTAAAATTATGAAATATACAAATACATTGTTATTATTACCTTGGAAACCAGTGTGGTGTGAATTCCAGTGGTATGTGTCAAGAGGGTTTTCAGGTAGCAGCTAAGTAAATCATAACATACTGTCCACCATATTAACATAAATTTAAAAAAAAACAGAAAAAGATAATTTTCCTAGGTGAATCACACATGTAGTGATAATGGCCAGTCCTTGTTTTGTGCAGCAAGTATGTCTGGACTCGGTGATGTCAACCTAACTCTGGAAATAATCTTTTATTTTTGGAGGCATCCCCCAATTTGCCATTTCACAACTGCTAGGAAGTCTCTCCACCCCAACCATGTATTCATACTCGGTATGTACAAATCACTCATGGAAAGTGAGATCTCATTCAACACAACTGTGCACCATAAATGTAGGTGCAATTCCTGTCAAAGATCCAATTTCTTACCTATTTTCAAAGTCACAAATGTTTTATTCAAATATGGGGAGTATTTTAAAAGCACTATCTTCGTGGGCAACACGACGCTGATTGGTCAATTTACTTCTCTGCAACCTGTAGCGTACACATGTCATGGGCGCAGGTGTCGACTTATGCCGGATCCTCTAGTAAACGTGCGCATTGCCATTATTATCATTATATTAATTTTTTTCTCCATAAATAGTGGTCTTAGTTGGTGTGGCTTTTAAACCCAGTAAATGAGAGAACAGCAACAACAACGTATAATGAATAAAGATGTTATTCAGTTCACGTTCTAAAATATATATTGTTGCGATAGCCTGGTGCCATTTTTTCTTTTGTCATCTTTAGTCAAATAAAAATAAATAGGAACTGAATTATTGAGAAATTCGAATTATACTGGAGAAAAATAATAATTCTAAAATGATAAGCAATATTTAATTTGATAGCTGTATGATATACACAAGTAAATACTCTGAAACTGGGCTTATGCTGTAGGGTGTATACTACCAAATCAAATCCCATAGACGACAATAGTAACATATACGGCTAAAACTCCTACCTGCAACGTATCAACCGACATAAACGCCACGGATATAAATACTACCACCCCTTACACTTAAAGTGAATCAGAAAAAAAATGGGGGTCAAGCTGCTCGTTTCTGAGATAACGGGTAGCGTCTATGACTACCCTAGTTTCGCACAAAATTTGAGTACTTTTTTTTACAGGTACCCCATACATGTTTCAAGCACAAGGCTACTTGACACATTGGTACTAGATGAAATAAAATTGCACATTTATTTTACCCAGATGAAACTATTATTTTTTACAACCAACACACTCACATTTATAACCAATCACAGGACTTGTGGTGTTCACTTCTCTATCAAAAGTTCGGTGCACCTCGAACTTTGACCCAGCCGGAAGTTATTTGGTATAGTACTACCTGTAAGGGTTTGAAACAATTTACTATGGGCAGGTAAACGAAATTCGGCATCATGTTGCATAGAAAGTAGTTTTATTTTTTTTAAACCAGAAAGTCAAGTCTTGTTGGCTGATTCACAAGAAAGGTTTTGTTTTGGTTCATTAATTGTAGTTAAGACAGGGCAAACTATGAATTTGATTTATGATACCAACACTGGTTAGGTATTGCTATTTGAGCGAGAGTTCCTCTCATTCACCTGTAGGCTGTTTAATTTTAATGTTTTTAAAATTAAAAACAAGACAGAAAAAATGCTGTGAATAGGGTTTAGGGGCCATACAAATATTACGTAACGCGATTTTTTGTAAAAATTAGACAAACGCCCACACTCCTGTAACACAAGACCATGTAACCCACAAAATATGTCACGGTTGTCAGTAGTAGGGAGGCCTGTATGGGGCCATGACCTACTTTCCCGTGATCACGTGACCTTTGTAGGAGACAATGGGCTTCGTGCAGGTGTGTGACCTTGGTAGGAAACAATGGTCTTTGTATAGGTTGGTGCAGATGTGTGACCTTGGTAGGAAACAATGGCCTTGGTGTAGGAGACAATGGCACAATGACCTTTGTATAGGAGACAATGGCCTCTTTGTAGGTTGGTGCAGGTGTGTGACCTTGATAGGAAACAATAGCCTTGGAAAGATGCGATCATGGTAAGAGACTGTGTAGATTAGTGCAGGTGTATGGCCTTGGTGTATTCAATTCAATTTATTGCATATTACCAAACAAACTGGTGTCAGCAAACAAATAAAAGCAAAGAAACATATAGCACCATTAACAACAACAACAATTAATAATAACAATATTAATGTACAGGCCAGATGTAAGTCTGACGTTGGTGTTGGTTTTGGCTTCATTGTATAACGTCTATTGTGTTGTTTTTTTGTATTCACAGTGGACATACACGTGGATGTTTTTTCACAGTGTTTTATTCTAGACACCCAAAATAATAGCCGTTAAAATATTTCTCGTGAGGAAGGACTGTAACTGTTTGCTGACTGTTTGGTTTAAAGTGAGGCTTTCATGTCGCCAGACAAAATGCATGTGTGATGATTTTCATTCATTTGTATTTCTTTAGCACATTATCGACGTTTTCTTTGTTGCCGTCATTCAGTCATTCATTCATTCATTTAATAATAGAGGAGTACAAAGAATGACCGATCAAGAGCTTTCTATTCAGTCTGTAAACCTTTATTAATAGCCAGTTTACAACTGTTGGACCACATCCAAAAGCATTTTGTTAAGACCACACAGTGTTTAACACTTAGCCACCAGGTGAACAGAGGTAATAAAACTGCAAAGGACATACCGACGCGTGCCCGTCTTAAGCAGCAGAATAAATGTGTTATGGTATGCACACTGACCGTCAAAGTTTGTGTTTAGCGACATCACTAGAGGACATTGATTTATGAATCATCGGTTATTGGATGAAAAACATCATTTTGACAGTTTTAGAGAGGAGTAGCAAGGGATCCTTTATATACACAATCTCATATCCCATACAAACGTGTGTGTGTGTGTATGTGTGTGTGTGTGTGTGTGTGTGTGTGTGAGAGAGAGAGAGAGAAACACCCCAGCCCATTGCTATGAAGAAAGAACGCGTGACTGCAACTCAACGCTCCAACCTAACCTATGCTCTTTTAACTGCATTTTAAACACGAGTATTTCCCTAGAGTACAAGCCTTTATAGACAACCAGTGTATTATGTCTGGTATATCAAAGGCCGTGGTATGTGCTGTCCTGTACACACAACTCTTGCTACTATAAAGTAGCGGCAGAAATATTCAATCACAAATCTAGTTATAGAGTAGAATACACAAAAAACAAACGCAATGGTTTAGAGAGAGAGAGAGAGAGAGAGAGAGAGAGAGAGAGAGAGAGAGAGAGAGAGAGAGAGAGACGATATGCCACACGTGATTAATCCATTAGTGTAAGTCGGCGACACGCGCGCCACCATGAGTTTAACAAGTAGTATGTGTTGATCAAAGGGAAATAACTGCATTTTTAAACAGAACATTTCTCTAGAGTACTAGCCTTCTTACAGGGCTTTTTAGTTACCAAATGGGTAAATACAGTGGTTGATCTAGGATCGATCCCCGTCGATGGCCAAATAGGCTATAGCCAACCAGTGCATTATGTCTGGTATGTGCTGTCCTGTACATACAGCTCTTGCTACTATAAAGTACCAGGGTAGAAATATCCAATCACAAATCTAGTCATGGAGTTATAAAACACAAAAAACAAACGCAGTGGTTTGGTTTTTCATTTTTTATTTCTAAAGTACAATTGCTGGTCTCTCTAGAGACGACTATGCATGCAAAGGACACACATTGGGTTACACCGAGAGGCCTTAAGGGCGACATGTGAATAACATGAGTGTTCATTTCTCTTCATCTTCGTGCTCATCATCAGTATCATCATCATCAGTATTGTCGTCGTCTTGTTCGTCCAAATATTCGCCGATCCATGAACGATACTGATTTAATTTAGAACGAATCTGTGGTTTCACATCTCTGTCTGGATTCACAACCTGTAGAATTTTCCTCGTGTTGGGGCCTTTGTCAAAGTAATGCATATATGTCAGGAAGTGAGAGTACGTGTCTTTAAATAACTTCCATTGCAATGTCTTCATGTTTCTTTCGATGGCATCTTGGGACATGTGTTTTTTCTTCGTAGCGTTTCCTCTTGCTTTTAAAATAGTCACGATTGATGTCGAATTCCCGCTCGATCATCAGACGTATGCCTTCATTTTCCAGATTTAACGACGGCTCTTCATTTCTCTCCTCGCACATTTTCACGTGTCGCTGCAAGTCACTCCCGTCTTTAAAGACCAGACCACACACGTATCGCAAGACTGCATCCTCTTGACTTTTTTCAGGTAGGGCTCTACCTCATCTTCTTCTTCTTCGTCGTCACTTTCGTAGGCGGGTATGCCTGGTAGTTTTCTCTTGAATGCGTTTCTTTGCATGATTTGCTCGTAGAGCTCCTTCTTCGACGGTGAATGAAACTCTTCTGAGACATTCGCCGTTATATACCATCCGGACGGCCCCGTCTCTAAACCATTAGGTCGAAGGCGCCAATGTTCGGGCGTGGTCCGTTTCAAGTCCACCAAAAGATGTCCGTAGGGCCTGTGGATAGCTTCCTCAAACCGCTGCATGAAATGACGAGTATTTCCAGGATACATCTGCTGTGCCAAGGTTAGGACTTGCTGCTTGTTGATGGGGTTGTTGAACAGTGCCAGGTCCTCGCTGTTATAGAGGTTCTGGTTGATGGCGATCACAGAGAGGTTTCTGTGGTGACTTTCTTCCGTGAACAGATCGGTGATGCGAGGGTCTTTTCCAGCTGTAGACATCAGGTCGTCCAACACGATGAGATTTCTGACTCTGGGATCCAAATAACGATCATTTTCCAAATTTTCAGATATACCTTCAACAAATTTTACTCGAGCAACCATTTTGATCGTATCATAGAGGGGTTGCCATCGTTTGTAGAGCCAGATGATGCGTTAAGGAGGCGGGTGGATTTTACCATCCCTTAACAGTTTGTACAACAAAAATGTTTTTCCACACGACGTGGGTCCCGACACGATCATGGTGAATGGATGTAACAATCTTAGGGGCTGCTGCTGCTGCTGCAGCGGAGCAGGAGCTATAGGAGCCCTGGGAGCCGGAGCCGGAGCTATAGGAGCCAGATGAGCAGGAGCTATAGAAGCCATAAGAGCCGGAGCACTAGGAGCCGGAGCAGGAGCTATAGGAGCCAGATGAGCAGGAGCCCTAGGAGTAGGAGCAGGAGCTATAGGAGCCAGATTAGCAGGAACTATAGGAGCCAGAGGAGCAGGAGCAGGAGCTATAGGAGCCAGAGGAGCAGGAACTATAGGAGCAGGAGCCATGGGAGCCTGGAGTTGAGCTGAATGGAAGGTCTTCCAATGACGTAACATATTTGATGGTTTTGAACGTGAACTGACGATGTTGAAACTGACATGCCCCCTTTTATAGTCTTCTCAGAAATGCTTGTTCCGTTTTTGACCTATGCCAGTCTGCTCTCGTCGTTTCTGTTCCACGCCACTCTGTTCACGTTTCCGTTTCTGCTCGGCCTTGGCTTGCTCTACCACCTGCTGCGTTGGGGAGACCATGACGACTTTGGGTGGCGGGGGCTTGTTCTGTTCCTATTTTTCTTTCTTCCACGTAGGGTCATAGAGTTCTAGACATCGATCTACACTGTACATGATATGACTGTTTCCACCACGTTGAATTTCGAAGTGAGGCTGAAGTTTGACTTCTGCTTGCAACTTGTAGAAACGGGTCCACTTGTCCACGTCGGGAACGTACAACTTGTACTGGTCTGACATGTTACTTCTCTGAAGGTTCTACCTCAAATGACGATGTTACCCATTACCCTTTTATTTATACTCTCTACAATTTCGCGCATGCACACAAGATTAAATTTTGTGTGGTACGTATGACCCCCCCCCCCCCCCCCTCCATCCCCAAGAATAGCTCGTGCATGGCTCAGGGCCACCCTCGGGACCACACTCAGGGCCTTACACAGGGCCACACTCAGGGCCACTCAGGGCCATACTCAGGGCCACAGGTACACACACACACACATACACACACAGGGTCAACCTTAAATTAATAACAAACAAAACGTGTTATTCACCAGTTTATTTTACAAAACGAAAAGTATCACACCCATGCAATACGTGTTTAATGTCTGAACACATTATTAATGTAAGGACATCTCGGGGACAGTCTGTAATGTTCCATCACTGGATCATCCATTCTCTGCCATCTGTAGGTACGTAGTCCACAACAGTAACAGACGACGGCATCGTGGTCTCCCATGTAGAAGAAACCGGCCTTGGCGAGTTCCCTCCGTATGTGACTCATTTGGACCAAATGTGTAGAGTCGTCTGTAGAATCCTTTCATTTCGGGACTATGGCAGAACAAGTCATGTCTCGAAAGGCCATCCTATTCGTCACTGGCGTCGTAGGCATCACCAGAGTCCGTTTTATATTCTTGAGCAGCATCCGTCTGATCCATGGGTTCTTCATCCACGATTTCACGGGTATCCATGGGTTCTTCATCCACGATTTCACGGGTATCCATGGGTTCTTCATCCACGAGTTCTTCAATTATATCCCCAATATAACGTGTAGCATCCGTTTGATCCATATAATGACTACTCTTCTCATCTTGTTTGGTAGTTATTCTTTTACATTTGATTGTATGTCTTTCTGAACATTTGCAGACCAAGACGTCGTCCTCGTCGCTACTGCTGCTGCTACTAACACTGATCGAATATCCCGATGCCATCTTCTTTGTTCCAGATAGAGTGCAACAAGACACAAGAATGTCAGAATCATAAAACACGTCTGTTCTCTAGCACAGTCATAAAGCAAATGAAGTGTAAACTATAAATCCATTCTTTTATACCTTCGAGTTCATCCAAAACAAAATGTTTGTCATACTCGTTCACCACTGGTGACACTCGTTAGGGTTGCAGAAGTTACACTGAAGAATCCCATCTGGTTTTTATGGTCGTCTTGCATGGTGCAGGGTACAATCGAGTTCAGCTCTGGTACAAAGTCACACATGACTGTGAAACAGCCTTTCAGTTTCTCCCATTGTTGTAGAGAAAGGAATATTCCCTTCTTCGAAGGCTTTACAGATTTCGTTTCATCACACCACCACCACTGACGCAGGTCCACCTCAGCAAAGTTCGTGTCCATACTAGCATGAACATTGGCTCCAAGGTGTCTGACCAATGTTTCATTCTTCCCTTGTTTCAAGGCTGAAATCGTTTCGTCTATCTGACTCTTACATCCACACAGTCCATCCCACTGCTTTAGATTTAGAGCGATAACTCGTTTGGTGGGGAATGGTTTCCCCCTATAACTGTCGAATTTCCGGATATATATAAAAAGTTCTTGCTTCCATGGTTGGGTCATAACGTATACATTTTGCCCAATTTCTAATTGGCATCGCGATTTTTCACCCTGGCCAGGGCACTGAGTAGTACTTGATGAATGTCCCGATGCCATCTTCTTCTTTCAAAATAAAAAAAAGCATCAAACCACAAAAATGTGAATATCATCAACCTCTAAAACAAACTAGACGTAGATCTTGTATGTAGACTTTTCGGCGAACGAATGACAATGAAGCCAAAAGCACCCTTTTTATACCCAAAGGAGGCACCCCCAGCTCAGTCCAAGGACGCACACCTGCACCAAGGTCATTGTCTCCTACACAAAGGCCACACACCTGCACCAACCTACACAGAGGCCATTGTCTCCTATACAAAGGCCATTGTGCCATTGTCTCCTACACAAAGACTATTGTTTCCTACCAAGGTCACACACCTGCACCAACCTATACAAAGGCCATTGTTTCCTACACAAAGGCCATTGTTTCATACCAAGGTCATACACCTGCACCAAGCCCATTGTCTCCTACCAAGGTCACGTGTTCACGGGGAAGTAGGTCATGGCCCCATACAGGCCTCCCTACTACTTCTGTCAACGGACCAGGAAGTGTTATTTTATAAATATTTTGTTGATAAATGTGACGTCACTATTGATGCGCGCATACGATAATTTGAACTACTGTTTTCTGATTTGGCAAAGCGCAGATACACATTTCAACTTTATTTATAATCATTATGTGTGTTTATATCTAGCTATTCAGGCCTAATCTAGAATCGAAAAAGTAGGAGAAGTGACTTCTCCCTTCTCAAAATAAAGGGGGAGAAGTTTGATAAAAATAGGCGAAGTGAACATATATCAGTACATTTCATACCGTTTGGCCTCATTAATAACATATTTAAAACTGCAGCCATTTAAATTTGTTATTTCCAAACGTAATCTAGATTCTGAGAAAAGACAGACATTCTCTCAGCAAATTACACACCTGTCTTTATCATAGGCGTACGGACTCTAATTGTGATAGGGGGCTGTTGATCTTTGCCCGAAAATGTCCGAATCTGGATTTTTATATTTCTGATAATACATTGGCAGGATTGTGTAGCTAGGCATAATCAAAGTTTGTTTGTGTTTGTTTAACAACACCACTAGAGTACTTTGATTTATTAAACATCGGCTATTGGATGTCAAACATTTGATAATTCTGAAGTAGTCTTAGAGATGAAACCCGCTACGTTTTTTTATAAGTAGCAAGGGATGTTTTTATATGCATCACTCCACAGACAGAACAGCACATACCATGACCTTTGATGTACCAGTTGTGGTGCATTAACTGGAACGAGATATAGCTCAATGGGCCACAGACGGGGATCGATCCTAAATCAACCACGCATCAGGCAAGCGCTTTTCCACGCGCTACGTCCCGCCCCTCTAGGCATAATCAAGACAGGACAAGATAGCAAACACTTAAACATCAACCGGCGGATGGGAAGTTGGAGGGGGTGGGGGCACGTTTTCATGTCCAAATAAAAAAATTTGCTCCAGCACTGGAGAGGGGAGTAATTACCTTCTGAAATAATCCGCCCTTCCCAATACACCTCCCACCCATCCTCCACCCCACCCCACCACATGCCACCCCCTGTCGTCCCGAACGCTTATGCCATTGGTTTATATATATATATATAAACAGTACCCATTATGCGTGACGTACTAAATTTTTTAGCAATCTGACACTATGATCTCGTACAGGCCTCGGTGGTGTCGTGGTTAGGTCATCGGTGTACAGGCTGGTAGGTACTGGGTTCGGATCCCAGTCGAGGCATGGGATTTTTAATCCAGAGACCGACCACAAACCCTGAGTGAGTGCACCGCAAGGCTCAATGGGTAAGTATAAACCACTTGCATCTACCAGTGATACATAACTGGTTCAACAAAGGCCATGGTTTGTGCTATCCTGCCTGTGGGAAGCGCAAATAAAAGATCCCTTGCTGCTAATCGGAAAGAGTAGCCCATGTAGTGGCGACAGCGGGTTTCCTCTCAAAATCTGTGTGGTCCTTAACCATATGTCTGACGTCATATAACCGTAAATAAAATGTGTTGAGTGCGTCGTTAAATAAAACATGTCTTTCTTTCTTTCTTTCTATGATCTCGTTGAAACGGTCACGTGACACACCTTGTGACCTGTTGTCGATCAATGTGTAGGTTGTGTTTGTGAAAATACCTCACGGTCGTTTCGATGTAAGTACAAATCACATTTCCATACAAATACTGTTGCCTGTGGCTATACGTTTTTAATAAGTCAAAACAATGTTATATAACACTGTACACGTATTAAATACCATACTAAATCACACACTGAAGCAGCGATAACTTTCCAGTGTATTTATTTACTTCCCGTTTCGATCCTAGTTTCACATAGTAGTAGGGCACGGGACACGTTATGTCGACCACACATGCTACGTCCCTTCGGACTAACATAGAACGTAAATGCATGGCATTTATATTAAAGGAGACCGGACACCAAACCATATATACGGCGTAATGAATTGTTTGCCGTCATAAACCACAACACGCAACTACCGCGCTCCCCTTATTGACTAAGTTAAGCGTGCCAGTCTTGGTTGGGGGTTTTTTCGCCGATCTCCGATCTTTGCCGGAAACTGTTGACAATTGATGAGCTAGACCCGGTGACGTCATCTATGAGAGGAAAACTGAAGAAACTACCAAGCAGCATGGACGAACTTAGCGATTCGAGTGACGAAGAATTGTGTCCAGCTTGTGCTAATGGCATCAAACCGTATCAGTTTGAACCACTTATCAGAGACTTTGTCCCTAATCCTGGAAATGTTGTCTTAGACGAAAATTCGGATGAATCAACTGCCGACGAAGACGAGGAAGCAACACGGTCATAGACTAGCATACAAGCATTTTTTTTAAATATAATTTTTTAATGACATTTTTAATGTAAACTGAAGCTAATGGACCTAATTATAAGAAAAGCACACACAATTTAATAATATTTCATCATAAATCTTGTTCAGCATAGATGTAAATATGACATAGGCCGATTTCGCAAATTTGCAAAAAGCGTCCCCTCCTCACCAAAGCAAGATATAATAATTTAACCAAGCACTTTGTTTTCTTAACTAGATACCCTCCAAGTTTTAATGTGTTTGGTTAAAAAGTGTATTTTTAATTATTAAGAAAATGTGTTACCAGTCTGCCGAAACTGTCCACAGCCGGGTACAGAAACACGGAAATGTTGGAAAATATTATACTGTTGCCACATACTGACAATCACTTTACAACTAATATGTCTTATCGACAATATTATTATGTAGTTTTTGCATTTATTAATATAAAATACAACATGCCCGTAGGAACTGGGGAGGGGCGGGCCTAGGGGCCTGTTCTCCATCACACACTCTAGGATGAAAATATATGTTTAAAATGTTCACTACTTTGCATAAATAAAGATGATATAAAGATAAAAATCTAGTTTGTATCCCTCACTAGAGACTGTATCCCCCCCCCCCCCCCCCCCGACACACACACTTCAGATATCGTTCCTACAGGCCTATACAAATGTAGATAATATGTAGAGGGTGAGGTTAGGAACCAATTCCTTTTATCTTTAGGATTTTGTAATCATGATTTCAAACCAACTGTTTCAGGTAGTTTGCTCCACATACTGACATAAAACACATTTGTTATATATTGGAATAAAATAAAAATAATTACAATATATCCAGTGTTATTTTTTTTAATCATTCATGGAGGAAGAAGAAAGTCCTGATGAAAATATATTACAGGTAAAACAAAATAATATATGATGCTTATTCCATGTGGTAACTATTGTTAATTTTGCTTTAAATTGCTAGATGCCAAAAGTGATTAATTATATTATTTTATGGTAACAGTTAAAAATTAGACGACCAGTTGTTTCAACCTCTGCCAAAGGTACCAGGTTTTCTGCCACAAAATAATTTGAGGGTACGTAATAAAACAGGCCCGTAGGAACTGGCGGGGGGGGGGGGAGTGGTGTCCCCCACTTGTGAGCTTTTCTTTATCACATTAATTTTTGCCATTGTAACCAAAATCTGATGTCGAGTTTATACCCGGTCCGTCAGTGCCCCCCCCCCCCCCCCCCCCCCCAAGTCATTCCTACGGGCCTGTAAAAACTAAATATATTCAAAGGAGTATATTGGGTGGTTTGAAATGTGGGTTTTTTATTGAACATTTTATTCCATGCACTTTTATAAATTTTTAACAGCAATTATGTTACTATAATCTATCGAAATATATATATATATACATTAATTTCTGAGATTTTTTAGTACATACATGTAAGTTTACCCTCCGCACCCTCTGGCAGAAACCCAGGGTAGGTATTAAAATAATTATTTGGTGTAGAGTATTTTTAATATGACATACAGAAAGCATTGAAAAGTACAATTTTATTAAAGGGACATACCCTAGTTTCAACCCGTGAAAATTAACACTAAGTTTAGTTAATCTACAAACCTATAACACATTTGGATAAAGTTACAATTGAGTGAAACACGAGTCTGTGACTTTGAAATGGTGAAATACCCTCTAAAAATAGACTAAAACTCGACTCCATAACGGTTACTTCTCAGAAGCACGTGCGTTTTTAAAAATATGAGAAATGCATTTTGTGATATTAAAAGCACCAGGATGACCAATAACACTTCGAATGTACGGAATTGATAATCTAAACAATAAAATCTAAGTAAAGTATGATTTAAGTTATCAAGAACGGTTATAATAGTCAAAAATATGCCTTAGTGTTTAAAAACTAGGGTATGTCCCTTTAAGCTTTAATAATCGACATTAGCTTTAAAATTAATTGACCATCATTCCTTCTGGCCACAGTACATATGTTGTTCCTGCCAAAGTGTTAGCATTTTAATTTTAATGACAATATACTGAACTGACTATAAACATTGTTAACTAACGTTTTGAAGGTCTTTTGTTATAAGGTTAACAAACCAACTAGATCAAGAGACGTTAGTATGGAGTCGTTATGGGCTGTCCGTGAAAATTAATTTGGTAATTATAGGTAAATAAATATGAAGTTTAAATATTCGTATGTGAACAAATTGCAATACCTTTATTTAATGTATATCTTAAGTACATACTTGTTTTAATTTTCACATTGTAAATGTACCATAACCTGCTGTACTTAGTTGGCGTAAAGCCCGTTCGACGACAATAATGCGTCCATGTTTTAAAACAACTTTCGTTTTTTTTGGAAATCGAAACCATGATGTTGGCCGTTTCTTGGGATGCATTGCTGTTACTGTTGCAGTTAAACACTGCTCAGTTAACCATCATATAATTACGTCGACAGTATATAATAACACTAATTATCTTGTAAATTAAATTTTCGATAAACCTGGAGACGAAAAAAAAGAGAGAAAAAGACGACTAAAAGGCACAGCCAAAGAATCAACACGTGTACCGGTATTGCTTGGTAACTCTCACCGATGACGTATTGCCTCGCTTTCGTTCAGATCTGCGCATAATCCCGCCCACTTCTGTTTTTACCCCAAACCTAAGACGGGAGAGACTAAATCGTAGACATTGAGAGACGTCAGCTAGTGAGAGTCTATTGAATATTCATGAGCAAACGGTTGATCGACATCGAGATTTTACGACATCGAATAATGTTACGTAGCGTATATCAATGTCGTTGTTTGTTGTTTTCCTACTTTTCTTCTGTGGGATAATCCCGCCGATATTTTGATGAATTTTACACCCGTGGTTACGGTTATCTAAACGTCAAAATTGTAATGCATGTCTGTACAACTTGATTTCATAAACAAATAAACAACAACAACAAAACAGAACTACAACAACTACAGAATATATAATTTAAAATAATTACTGTATAAATGAGTACAGGTCAAACCGATTAGAAAAATGTTGTCCACTACTTTTAATTATAATTATTTGTAATAACAATTGTCCAAAACAAAAATAATAACAACAACAACACAACAGTAAAAAGTAGCCCTACACTCGGTGGATGATATTGTACCCTATTGAAATCTTAAGTGTCTCAATTTCCTAAAACTATCCCTAGCACTGATAGTAAACATACAGTAAGGTTATTCACATATATTTTAAAAAAATAAAATAATAATAATAAAAATAATAATAATAATAATAATTTGTTATAATTTGGAAACCTACCCTGATCATTTAGATAATGGATTAATCCATCATATACATATTTAATTATTAGTGTTTATATAAGAAGGTGTTTACTTAGCTGAAATATATATTAGCTAACAAATAAGTAAACTAATATACCATATTTTGGGAAAAGTACCTTCGGTAGATGATCTTGTACCCTCGGTAGTTCGGTACCATAAAATCCACCCTATTGAAATCTTAAGTGTCTCATTTTCCTAGAACTATCCCTAGTACTCATAGTAAACATAAAGTACGTTTATTCACAAATATTAAAAAATAGTAATAATAAGAATAGAAAAAAATAATAACTTGTTATAATTTGAAAATCTACCCTTATTAGTTAGATAATGGATATACATATTTAATTATTAGTGTCTACATAAAGTGTTTACTTATCTGAAATATACAATAGCTAACAAATATATAAATTAATATACCATATTAAGGAAAAAGAAAGAAAGAATTTTTTTATTTAACGACGCACTCAACACATTTTATTTACGGTTATATGGCGTCAGACATATGGTTAAGGACCACACAGATTTTCAGAGGATCTTTTATTTGCACTTCCCACAGGCAGGATAGGACAAACCATGGCCTTTGTTGAACCAGTTATGGAAACCTGGTCGGTGCAAGTGGTTTACACCTACCCATTGAGCCTTGCGGAGCACTCACTCAGGGTTTGGAGTCAGTATCTCGATTAAAAATCCCATGCCTCGACTGGGATCCGAACCCAGTACCTACCAGCCTGTAGACCGATGGCCTACCACGACGCCACCGAGGCCGGTCTAAGGAAAAAGTACCCTCAGTGGATGATCTTGTACTGTTGGTGGTTAAGGTACTCTAAAATATAGCCTATTAAATTCTTAAGTGTCTCATTTTCCTACAACTATTCCTAGCACGGATAGGAAACATACAGTAAGGTTATTCACATACCCGGTATATTTTTTACAAAAATAAAGGAAGGAAGGAAATGTTTTATTTAACGATGCACTCAACACATTTTTATTTCTGGCTATATGGCGACAGACAGGAAGGGATCTTTTATATGCACCATCCCACAGACAGGATAGTACATACCACGGCCTTTGTTACACCAGTTGTGGAGCACTGGTTGGAATGAGAAATAGCCCAATGGGTCCGACAGGAATTGATCCCAGACTTACCTCACATCAAGCGAATGCTTAGTCTACTGGGCTATATCCCACCCCACTTTTACAAAAATAGAAAATGAAAATTACAAATATAGATATTCATACATCAATACATACTAGCCAGTGCCAGGTCTGCCCACTGTTTCGTGCACGTAAGCGGGATCGACCGCGTAGATTGTAGGCCCCATGCATATGGTTGAGTTAAAAGAGCTTCCTTTTTATGGAAGCTTCGATAGCTCAGAGCGTATCGTGGTTAGTCTTGCAATTTGCGGGCGAATCGGTGCCACAGGTTCGAGTCCCAGCAACGGCATGGGACAATTTGTGAGGCCAGAAAGGATTTAATTATCCCCTGCGCCAGTGCGTTAATATCTATGTATGTAATAGTCAACCTCGACATACATACAATATATAGATATTCATACATCAATACATACTAGCCAGTGCCAGGTCTGCCCACTGTTTCGTGCACGTAAGCGGGATCGACCGCGTAATTGTAGGCCCCATGCATATGGTTGAGTTAAAAGAGCTTCCTTTTTATGGAAGCTTCGATAGCTCAGAGCGTATCGTGGTTAGTCTTGCAATTTGCGGGCGAATCGGTGCCACAGGTTCGAGTCCCAGCAACGGCATGGGACAATTTGTGAGGCCAGAAAGGATTTAATTATCCCCTGCGCCAGTGCGTTAATATCTATGTATGTAATAGTCAACCTCGACATACATACAATATATAGATATTCATACATCAATACATACTAGCCAGTGCCAGGTCTGCCCACTGTTTCGTGCACGTAAGCGGGATCGACCGCGTAGATTGTAGGCCCCATGCATATGGTTGAGTTAAAAGAGCTTCCTTTTTATGGAAGCTTCGATAGCTCAGAGCGTATCGTGGTTAGTCTTGCAATTTGCGGGCGAATCGGTGCCACAGGTTCGAGTCCCAGCAACGGCATGGGACAATTTGTGAGGCCAGAAAGGATTTAATTATCCCCTGCGCCAGTGCGTTAATATCTATGTATGTAATAGTCAATCTCGACATACATACAATATATAGATATTCATACATCAATACATATATACGTACGTATATACGTACATACGCACGCAGGCACGCACACACACACACACACATACATGTCTCGGTGGCCGATTCGTTATGGCGGTGGTCTGGAAACTGCGGGTGATTCGGTGTCTAAGGTTCGAGTCCCAGAAATGGCATGAGACAATTTGTGAGGCCAAAAAGATTTATATTCCGTGCCCGTTCCCTTTATATCGTTGTATGTAACCCGACATAATACAATATATAGATATTCATATATCTATACATATACACACGCATACATACTTAAGTACAATACATGGCACAAATCAGAATGCACATATATAGAGATGAGGGGGGGGGGGGGATTAAATCTGATGTTACTGATTACAGTAAAGGAGCAAATGAAAACTAATGTTGGTGTATAAGAACGAGTGGACCAGGGTTGTAACATGATCAGGAACCTACCGTCTCAAAACAAATTTTTATAAACTTTGTATTAGCAAGCTTCAACAATATAAAATATTAAGCCATCAAATATTTCATATTGGCATTTTTGAAACGAATTTTTAATCACTGTTCGACAAGTGTTATCCAATCACATTCATTCGGTTTTAATAATGTTCTGTCTTATCTAGTTTCAGTGGACGAAATGTCGGAAGTCCAACAGTCCTTTCTGAAAATGCTCTACGAAAAACTGGTTCACGGTGACCACAATGACATAAAACTAGTCTTTCAGGATGGCTCCACGACAGGAAGTAGGCTTTGTCTAACAGCAATGTCGTCCTATTTTGAGACCATGTTGACGTCTGACATGTTGGAGAAGAACACTGGAGTGGTCACGTTACCGACAGTGTCTAAACAAACCTTTGACGATGTGCTGAAATTTCATATTCTTGGTGAGGACGTCATCAACGACGTCAACTGTTTTGTATTGATTGACCTCGCTGAGATGATGCAGCTGGATGACCTCAAGTCTGTCTGTCTGGGATATCTGAACAACAATCTTACATTGACCACAGAAAACTGCGTTCTCAGATGGAGATCATTAAAGAAGTATGGCATGAAAGATCTTGCTACAAAGGCTTTTCAGTATGTAGTAAAAAATCGTGGAGAAACTGTCAGAGAATGGGTCAGTTATGGATCTGACAGAAGGTGAATATCTCCAGGTGTTGTCTCAGGATGATCTGCCACAGAAAGAAGATGACGTGCTTCGAGATGTTCAGAAGTGGATCAGTCAGCACAATCCTTCCGTTGAAACTATGGTCGACCTGTTCACAACAATCAGATTTGAGCATGTTAGCATCAGCTACTTGACAGATGATGCTATTTTTACCACCTTTGTCAATCAACACGAGGCGTTACAACAAGTAGTTAAGAAGGGTATCAAAGCCCATTATTCATGCTACACAAAAATGAACACGTTTATCGACAACAGGATTTCAGGGGAAATGCTTGACGTTGTATTCGTCCTTCAAAATTCAGTTAAACTATTATCTGTTGCTTGTTTGAGTGATAAGCGCTGGTATGAACTGCCGGTATGTTCTAATGACCCAGGTTCATTTTTTGCAGCAGCAGTCTCAGGCAAATCAATATACATTATTGGAGGATCTTCAACATTAAATTCAACGCGTGTATTTAACGTATGGAGAAGGACGTGGAGTCGTGGTCCAGATCTCAAACGTAATCGTTGTGAACACTGTATGGTTGTTGTAGACGACACGCTTTAACGTGATTGGAGGAAAACACAGTAACACTATAGAACAGCTGCAGCTGGGACAGTACGAGTGGCAGGTGGTGGGAGATCTCGGATATAGTCGGCGAGATTCCTGTGCTGAAGCTGTTGGAGAAAACATTCTGGTGATGGGTGGGAGATTGAATGGAAGTATAACAGATCAAGTGCATTGCTACAACACAAACACACACGCTGTCAGCACAATCAACATGAAGTTGAAAAATGGAGACCTAACCAAATCATATCTAGACATGCCAAACCTGTATTTGTTACATAATAACGGTTCTGTTGACGTCATTCACATCGACGACATAAACACACCAACATTAAGAGCCGAACGTGTTGCAAAATATAAGAAATGCGGTTACAGGTTTGGATTTGTATACAAAGATGGCAGCATCATTGTTATTTCCGAGAAGGGCCTAGAGAAGCTGGACCTCAGAGATGGTTCCAAAGAACCCGTTACACTGGAAAATACACCATCATTTAGCTACATCTATGGTGCATTACACAAGCAGATACCACGTTTCTGTTTGCAGTAAAATGACACATTACATCAACAAGAACAATAGAGATATGTTCTTTGTCAGGAGTCCTATCATGAGTTATGGTAGAAACATAAAAAACTTAAAAAGTAGCATATCAACGAGTCAAAGTTGGACGTGCATCTAATTTTAAACAGCCACGACTCCACGATGTATGAGTGTGTTATATAAAAACTTCACGTAGACAGTAAATTATTGTAGTTCGATTTAAACTACTATCAGTGTACCGATTATTAGAGAGTTTACGATATCTCTATGTGAGCTACCGCGTAACACGCCTCATACGTGTGACGTTTTTCTAGGTCAGGGAAATACCTTTGCACGGGTGTGCGTGTGGTTCACCTTGTTTTACGCCTAGAAGACGATTCAACTGATTGTGTTTTTCTCGTTCCAACCAGTGCACCACAACTGGTCAAAGGCCGTGGTATGTCCGTTCCTGTCTGTGTGAAAGTGCATATAAAAGATCCCTTGCTGCAAACTAACTTTACACAACTCTCGACCCTGTAAAAATAATGCTAAAATTTTACTCCCATATGCAAACTACAGACAACATTATTTTACATACTTTCTCTAAATGTACACTCATTGAAAAGAAATATGTTGGTTGGCTTCAGAAACTGTATTACCATATTGATGAGTGGAATTAAGAACGAAGCATTGTCATTTATTGCATTAATCTTATAAATATAATTAACACTAAGTATATATATATATATATATATATATATATATATATATATATATATATTATATATATATATATATATATATATACATACATACATACATACATACTGACAGATCTAGTACAAACTCTATATCAGACTATGGTTAACATGGCAAACATTAATGTGATAAAAAAAAAGGCTCACAAGTGCCCCTCCCCCCGGTTCCTGTACATATATTGGTCCGAACTGTAAAATTTTAACATTAAAAAAATAATTTATTAAGATTCAAACGTACAAATTATACAAACAGAATATTCAACTAGAGCCATATTTCTTACACTGTATATATCCAGAACACCGTAAAGCTTTTACTAATTACGTCTCACTGACTCTCAGTGACCACAAATTAAAACTAGAGACTGGACGCCATACAAAACCCTTTAATCGAGAGGAAGAACGTTTATGTGACCACTGCAGTGTACCTGAAGACGAATACCAACATATAATACTCAAAATGCAACGTATCAAATTATATACATATCTAACTTTCAATCAGTATGTACCTATTTACAAGTAGGAGAACACAAGAAAAAATATATTTATTATGCAAAACCAAAATGCAGCCGGTGCTGGTGCGGTATGCAAGTTTATTAATGATTATTCATGTAGTGCCATTAATTAATCCTAGTTTAGTCATTAGCATAGTATGATGTTTGTATGCGTCTCGTTTGTTCATGATTATTCATGTATTTGCCAAAAATTAGTCCTTATTTCATCATCAGAATAGTATGATGTTTGTATGCGTCTCTTTTGTTCATGATTATACTTGTATTGACATAATTAGTCTTTATTTAATCATTAGAATAGTATGATGTTTGTTTGTGTCTTCTTTGTGTAAATATGTCACGTTTTGCATCCAGTTCCGTATGTGGAATGTATAAATTGAATAAAGATTTTATCTTTTATCTTTTAAACTGTTGCAATCGTCGTCAGAATGCGTGTTGTTAACCTATTTTATTTCGGCATTTGAGTCGGCACTGTTGATTGTAGTCCGAGTACTCTGACGGTAAGATAGCCAGACGAACATTTGGATGATTGGTAAGAAGGCAACCAACCGTCCAAATGTCCGTCTAGCTCTCTTACCGTTCGAGTACTCGGACTGTTGGCTTCCTCTCAGCATGTTAAAAAAAAGCAAGGGCTGCACCTATGTTGGCTCGAGCTCCTCTAGCGCAGTTTTTTTTATAAGATGTACCATCGTGGTACAAATGTCACTGTAGGTACCAGATGTTTTAGCTCGAGCGCCCTCTAGCGCTGGTCTGTTTTATAGTATATACCAGCTGGCATAAACCCGCTGTCACCACTTCATGGGCTACTCTTTTCGATTAGCAGCAAGGGATCTTTTATATGCACTATCCCATAGACAGGATAGCACATACCACGGCCTTTGATGTACCAGTCGTGATGAAGCAGACAAGTGCTAGAGGACATTCGAACTACCTTCAGCTAATGGCAGTTGTTCGTTTTGGGGGCGGGAAGTAGCCCAGTGGTAAAGCGCTCGCTTGATGCGCGGTCGGTCTGGGATCGATTCCCGTCGGTGAGCCCATTGGGCTATTTCTCGCTTGATCCAGTGCACCACGACTGGCCGTTGTATGTGCTATCCTGTTACACATAAAAAATCCCTTGGTACTAATAGAAAAATGTAACGGGTTTCCTCTATAAGACTATATGTCGAAATTAACAAATGTTTGACATCCAATAGCCCACGCACCACGACTGGTATATCAAAGGCCGTGGTATGTACTGCCCTGTCTGTGGGATGTGCATATAAAAGATCCCTTGCTGCTAATGGAAAAGAGTAGCCCATGAAGTGGCGACAACAGGTTTCCTCTCTTAATATATGTGTGGTCCTTAACCATATGTCTGACGTAGTATACCCGTAAATAAACTGTGCTGTGTATGTATGTATGATTTAATAAAAATTCTAATACAGTAAACAAAAAAGAAGAAAAAACTTTGATTGGGAGGGGGGGGGCGATTGTCCCCGTGTCCCCTCGCTACTGGTTAGATGGTCAGTTGCCACCACCCCACACCACCCCATTGTTCTGGCAAATTTACATCAAAACTCTCCATCAAGTATTTTTAGTACCATCTTACTGACATTAGTTGTAATCCATGTAAATCAATGCGTAGAGATTCATTTCGTTTGATAGTAAAAGTTTGATCACATTGATTTATTAATCATCGGCTATTGGATGCCAAACATTTGGTAATTCTTACACATAGTCTTAGAAAAGAAACCCGCTACATTTTCCCATTAGTAGCAATTAATCTATTATATGCACCATGATACAGATAGGATAGCACATACCACAGCCTTTGATATACCAGTCGTGGTACACTGGCTTAGCAAAGAGTTTCATAGCAATGCAAATATACATGAATAAACGTTGTTATCCTGATTCGAGCATTTTTGTATAACTCGGTCAAAAATCAGCCTACTCCGCCCCTCCACAAAAATGGGAGCCCGTATGCCTTTGGTAGGGTATTTTCCACAGCCCTGATTAAATTCCTACACACACGCCTGATTTCTTGAAGAAAATTACAATATGGAAAATGTGTTACGGTAAGGACAAAGGAACGTGATTATAAGGCCTACATGTATATATATTTCGAACTGTATTATTTGTACTGTTTATAATTATAGCAATAGTTTTTCTATCATGAATTTATGCTTATGTGTAAAAAGGCCAATAAATCCACGATGTAAAAACAATCCTTTTTAATTAGGTTTGTTTAAAATTCAAGACACGTAATTAATTTTACCTCAGAAGGTTCAAATTTATCCTTTGATTATAAAGTAATTTTTTCAAAATAATATCGAGTAAATTCCTTACAAATACCATCGAGGCTTTGAGATGAAGATTCGTTAATGTCTATGGCCTTTATAAAATAAGTTGATTACACTATCTATTTAGGTGTGTGTGTGTGTGTGTGTGTGTGTGTGTGTGTGTGTGTGTGTGTTTATTTGTATGCCACACACTAAATGATTCCATATCTGGCTAACAATGTCTTTGTTTTGTTGTTGTTTACTCTAAAGATGAACAGTAACTAAGCTGTGAAAATGTGTATGTTTGACTACATCATTTGGCGGCATCTATGGTGCATTACACATGCAGATACCACGTTTCTGTTTGCAGTAAAGTGACACATTACATCAACAAGAACAATAGAGATATGTTCCATGATGAGTCCTATCATGAGGTATGGTAGAAACATAAAACGTATCATATCAACGGGTCAAAGTTCGAAGTGCATCTAATTTTAAACGGCGCATTAAGGCTATGCCTTCCATTGGCGATGTATAAGTCTGTTATACAAAAACGTCATGTAGGCAGTATATTATCGTAGTTTGATTTAAACTGCTGTCAGTGTACCAAGTATTAGAGAGTTTAGGATGTGATCTCCCGCGTGACGCGCTTCATGCGTCTGACGTGTATATAGGTCAGGGGAATCACTTTGTATGGGCGTGTGATTTTCGTTTTTATACTAGAAGACTATCCACACGTAAGCTGATACATTTGTTCCCTCATCAAATTGAGTGTACAAAAATGCACATATAGTTAACAGCAAAGAAATATACATTAAAGTTAAAGTTTGTTTTGTTCAATGACACCACTTGAGCACATTGATTAATTAATCATTGGCTATTGGATGTCAAAAATAACGTAATTCTAACACGTAATCATCAGAGGAAACCCGTTATATTTTGTATAATGCAGCAAGGGATCTTTGATATGCATTTTTCCACAGACAGGAAAACATATACAACGGTCTTTGACCAGTTGTGGTACACTGGTTGAAACGAGAAACAAATGCAATAAGCTGCATGGATCCACTGAGGTGGTTCGATCCTACGATGCAAGTACTACAAGCCTGAATTCATATAAAAGATTACTTGCTGCATTAGGCAATATGTTGCGGGTTTCCTTTGATGACTACGTGTCAGAATTACCAAATGTTTGACATCCAGTAGCCGATGATTACTTAATCAATGTGTCATTCTAGTAGTGTTGTTTTTCTCACAGGTTTTTTCACAAACTTTTTGACGTTAAAACCTCGATCCCGAGTTTTCATGTCAATATTTTCTCACAGGTTTTATTCACATGAGCGTTATTCTTAAATAAATAGACGTTGAAGTCAAACACATTTGAAAAGGCACTCAAAGCCAATGATACAACATCAGAAGACTTCATATTATAACGGTTATATGGCCACATATAATTAGCACGTGGGATGGCTGTGGTCGACAGCAAGGGCTCTTATAGAGGATGGTATCGCCAGTATCATCGCCAGTAGTTATCGCCAGTATCACCGTTGAAATCAAGTCGGCATCATTTCTCGAGCTAGTCGACGGTTCTACCAGCCAATGATACGGCAACAAGAAGGCAAATTTGTGCAAGCATCCGTGGTGGATTCGGCTTTTTAAAATGAAAAACTGATTTAAAGCCTTTTGTTTTCTTTTGTAGCATGTAGTGAATTTACATTATGTATTAGAATTAGTAAACATTTTTATCGTTTGACAAAGATATATCTGTCTGTGCTACCTGTGTACCACCTAAAAATACGACAGCCCTTAGATGTCATAAGCAAGGAAGTGTTAAATTATTCGCAGCATGGATCGATATTAATTGGCGGGGATTTTAACGCTAAAACTGCTACCCAGTGTCGGTGTGTGAATAGTAATGGATTTATGTTTCTTGAAAATATGCATGTACTGTCAGATATTTGTTACCAGCATTGAGACAAAAGAAACAGCTGGGATAATACAACAAACAAATTTGGACAATCCCTCATATCATTAGCAATTGCGTCCAAATTAATTAAATGGTACATGGTACAGAGAGAAAGTTCTTTTAAAGGTCTGTAAATCAACACTATATTTTAAAAGTATTACCGATATTTGGGTATCTAGAGCTGATACCCACTGCAAACTACGGACAACATTATTTTACACGCTTTCTCTAAATGTACAAGAAAAATATTGATTGGCTTCAGAAACTGTATTACCATATTGATGAGTTGAATTAAAAACGAAGCATTGTCAATTATCACATTCATAAATATATATATATATATATATATATATATATATATATATATATATATATATACATATATGGTCAAATCCATGTAACCATCCCCATAGGGCCATTTTAAAAATCGTCATATATAATCAAACTTTTTCTGGCATTGGAAGGAAGTATCTCTGGGGGATGTAAACCTAATAAAATATTGCTGAGTTTTATTTACATGTTTGGTATACAACACTTCAAAACCATTCCACAAGCTGATTTCTAGACACGTGAAAAAGAGCCAAACTTCATACCTTGTCCATGAGATTCTAATAAAGCCTGACATTTTTATTTTGTACAATTAAAGAATGGTTATTGTTGCTACTTTATCATGAGAACATTTTATTAATGTCAGTAATTTACGGGTTGTTTTTAATTTGACCATAAATATATTGCCCGACCAATGTAACACCCGTAACGGAAAAAGAACACAAGTGTGTTATATTATTTAGTTTTGATGATAGAAACACGATATTTTATTTTTTCTTTATTTTCTTGATTACTATTAATATGAAATGAGTTCAGGAATTATCTGTCAAATTGAATTGATTTTCCAGCGTTTGGGGTGTTATATATTTGAAACGTTACGGGTATTATACATTATGTCATTTTAAGTTTTTACTTATGTAAACTCATAAAAATAAATTTTCAATTCATAACTATGTATAAATGTATATAGTTGTTTGCATTATTGTAGCTTACTATCAGCAATGGCGTTTGGAAGAAAAAATAAACTGATATATAGGAAATTATTGTGTGCAAAAATCCATACTGATCTACTACAAAACATTTCATGATCCGAAATGAATTGCTTATACAAATTTTATAATTCTAAGCAAGAAAATGTAAGTAGAGTACAGAATAACAATTATGAAAGGTTATATTGGCCGAAAGCTTTTACAAAATATCTAAACACTCAAGATAGTCCCATTAACGACAAGGCAGTTTATATGTCAGTTCAGTATATGTTAATGTTTCTTTCAAATTATGTTGTTTTGGTAAGTCCTGAAGGTGACACATGTCAATCATTAAAACTTTCAAGTAAGGTTTGGTCACTAGTGCAGCTGCATGCTTGATGTCACCAGTGTCAAAGTGTTAGCCAAATGCCTGTGGTGAAATTGATAATGATATATAATATGATGCACCAAGGGAGTCTATTCACTATTACACGGACTAGCATACAGAAAGCACCATTCTTCCAGTGACAAGCTATATGTATTCAAAGTAAGTACCTATTTTATATAATAATAATAATAATAATAATAATAAGCAGTTTTAAGACATTTTCATCCATATTCACAGGATTTCATTGCTCGATGTGTTTGTGATGCAGCATCAAAGACATGCATGAATAATGACTGTGAAACATGTTGTGATGGGTAACTATTTCTAGAGGCATTTGAATCGAAGGTCTAATGATTAACCCGAGATCATGAAGCTTCATGGTATCAGTGGGTCAAGGTTGATGCAAAGTTTGAGAAACAACTTCAGCAGGGTACTGTAGGTGAAGCTATGTTATTGTTGAAGTTAAAGTTACCAAACTTTCTCATTCATTCCCATGTAAAGAGGAAACGGGCGTCATTCTTTGAGGAAGTAAAACATGTAACTCATCCATCACATGCAGTACTTCAAGTTGATTTCACAGATAATTATACCTGTGTATATGCTAACGAAATCCAGTCTGCTCACTTGCATCAGAGACATGTTTCTTTATTCACATCCACTGTGTGGACTGTTGATGGTATGAAATCGTGTGTGTTTGCCAGCGATAATCTAACACATTTTAAAAAACTGTTGTTCCATATATTACACTTCTCATTCACAAAGTTTTGAAAGCAAACCCTGATATAACGACCATCCAAATATTTAGTGATGGAGCAGCATCTCAGTTCAAAAACAAATTCATATTTAGATTTCTGACGACAATCAAGGCAACACTCGGCATCACTGTGGAATGGATTTTTTATTTTATTTTTGCTTCTTTCCATGGTAAAGGTCCCGTTGATGGGATTGGTGGTATTGTTAAGCGTACTGTTAAATGCTGTGTTCGAACCCGCAAAGTGAGTGTACATGATGCAAGTTCATTTGTTAAAGCTGCAGAAATGTGCAATATCAATATTGAAGTTGAGGAAGTAACACAAAATGACATGGATCAATGTTTCAAAAGATCACCTGTACGAGACTTGTGGAAGTCAGTCAGTGCCATCCCCAAGATACAGAGCATTCACTCTTATACAGCCACAGATAAGTCAACCATTGTTTGCCGACAAACGTCTAAGGCTATACGTCAGAAAGCTCATAAATTCGATGGTGAATAAAATAATGTCCTCTACTCTCAGTATAAACAAGTCAGTTTTGTTGGTGATTATATTAATAAACCTATCATCGTTGTTTTGTTTATGTATCTATATAAATATGTTTCAATAAAGTTTATACATTACTTTAAATTTTTATTTTTACTTGATTGAATAAAACATTATTTTATTAGGTTTAAACTTGACACAGATACAATATTCGAAATATGAGAGCAGAAATAGATGGCATGTTGCTTTTAATATGGTGGACAAAAAGGTAACACCCATAACGTAACACCCGTAACAGTTATCACTGTGCATAATTGACTTAATATCTAGCAAGTAATGAAACCAGGTTCTATTCCAGTAATTACATACGGCCACCTACCCATATGATACAAGTTTTATTAAAATTACCCTTACACATTACAGGATTTTGATAAAATGTACTTTTTGAAAAAAGATTTGTCCATTTAGTGTAACACCCGTAACGGACGTTGGAAGGTCTTTTAATTAGTACATAGAATTTTAAATCTTAAATATTTTATGGAAGTTAGGAGAGAAATATGTTAACTGTATAAAACTCAAATAATGGGGAGAGTTATACAAATAATATTCTCTGCAACTTCACTCTAAAACATTTACCCCCTTCAAAATGTAACACCCGTAACGATGAATTTGACCATATATATATATATATATATATATATATATATATATATATATGTCGTTTTAATCTTTCCGCCAAAGCAGAAGCATCCAGTAATAAGATTCAAACGTACAAATTATACAAACAGAATATTCAACTAGAGCCATATTTCTTACACTGTATATATCCAGAACACCGTAAAGCTTTCACTAATTACGTCTCACTGAATCTCAGTGACCACAAATTAAAAATAGAGACTGGGCGCCATACAAAACCCTTTACTCGAGAGGAAGAACGTTTATGTGACCACTGCAGTGTAACTGAAGAAGAATACCAACATATAATACTCAAAATGCAACTTGTCAAATTATATGCATATCTAACTTTCAATCAGTAAGTACCTATTTACAAGTAGGAGAACACAAGAAAAAAGTATATTTATTATGCAAAACCAAAATGCAGCCGGTGCTGGTGCGGTATACAAGTTTGTTCATGATTATTCAGGTATTGCCAATAATTAATGCTTATTTAGTCATTAGAAAAGTATGATGTTTGTATGCGTCTCGTTTGTTCATGATTATTCACGTATTGACATAATTAATCCTTTTTTGATCATTAGAACAGTATGATGTTTGTATGCGTCTCGTTCGTTCATGATTATTCACGTATTGACATAATTAATTCTTTTTTGATCATTAGAATAGTATGATGTTTGTATGCGTCTCGTTTGTTCATGATTATTCACATATTGACATAATTAATCCTTTTTCGATCATTAGAATAGCATGCTTGTATGCGTCTCGCTTGTTCATGATTATTCGTGTATTTTCCAAAAAAAATTCCTTATTTCATCATCAGAATAGTATAATGTTTGTATGCGTCTCTTTTGTTCATGTTTATACTTGTATTGAAATAATTAGTCCTTATTCAGTCATTAGAATATTATGATGTTTATATGCGTCTCGTTTGTTCACGGTTATACTTGTATTGAAATAATTAGTCCTTATTCAGTCATTAGAATAGTATGATGTTTGTATGCGTCTCGTTTGTTCTTGATTATACTTGTATTGACATAATTAGTCCTTATTTAATCATTAGAATAGTATGATGTTTGTTTGTGTCTTCTTTGTTTAAATATGTCACGTTTTGCATCTAGTTCTGTATGTGGAATGTTTAAATTGAATAAAGTTTTTATCTTTTATCTTTTAAACAGTTGCAATCATCGTCAGAATACGTGTTGTTAACCTATTTTATTTGGGCATTTTCGTCGCCACTGTTGATTGTAGTCCGAGTACTCTGGCGGTAGGATAGCTAGACGGACATTTGGACGATTGGTAAGAAGGCTACCAACCGTCCAGATGTCCGTCTAGCTCTCTTACCGTTCGAGTACTCGGGCTATGTTCGATGTTAAAGCAAGGGTTGCACCTATGTTGGCTTCTCATCTGGCAGGGTTTTTTTTAAAGATGTAAATCGTGGTACAAATGTCACTGTATGTACCAGATAATTTAGCTCGAGCGCCCTCTAGCGCTGGTCTGTTTTATAATGTATACCAGCTGGCATAAAATATAAAACAGACGAAGGAAAGGAAATATTTTATTTAACGACGCACTCAACACATTTTATTTTACGGTTATATGGCGTCGGACATATGGTTAAGGACCACACAGATATTAAGGAAGGAAACCCGCTGTCACCACTTCATGGGCTACTATTTTCGATTAGCAGCAAGGGATCATTTATATGCACCATCCCATAGACAGGATAGCACATACCACGGCCTTTGATGTACCAGTCGTGATAAAACAGACAAGTGCTAGAGGACATTCGAGCTACCTTCAGCTAATGGCAGTTGTTCCTTTTGGGGGCGGGACGTAGCCCAGTGATAAAGCACTCACTCGATGCGCGGTCGGTCTGGGATCGATCCCCGTTGGTGGGCCAATTGGGCTATTTCTCGTTCCAGCCAATGCACCACGACTGGTATATCAAAGTTAGTGATATGTACTACCTTGTCTGTGGGATGGTGCATATAAAAGATCCCTTGCTTCTAATCGAAAAGAGTAGTCCATGAAGTGGCGACCGCGGGTTTCCTCTCTCAATATCTGTGTGGTCCTTAACTATATGTCTGACGCAGTATAACCGTAAATAAAATGTGCCGAGTGCTTCGTTAAATAAAAATTTCTTTCTTTCTTTTTGTTCGTTTTGCTTCCAATATTTACAATCGTCTGTCAGTAAACTACTCAGAATGGTTGGACTTGTCTGCAGCAGAGACATAATCTAGGTCAGTCGGTAGAGCTTTGGTACTTTGGTCGCAGGATCCATAAGCGTACAGGGGGCGGGACGTAGCTTAGTCGGTAGAGCTTTGGTACTTTGGTCGCAGGATCCATAAGCGTACAGGGGGCGGGACGTAGCTCAGTCGGTAGAGCTTTGGTACTTTGGTCGCAGGATCCATAAGCGTACAGTGGGCGGGACGTAGCTCAGTGGTAGAGCTTTGGTACTTTGGTCGCAGGATCCATAAGCGTACAGGGGGCCGGACGTAGCTCCGTCGGTGGAGCTTTGGTACTTTGGTCGCAGTATCCATAAGCGTACGGGGGGCGGGACGTAGCTCAGTCGGTAGAGCTTTGGTACTTTGGTCGCAGGATCCATAAGCGTACAGGGGGCGGGACGTAGCTCAGTCGGTAGAGCGTTGGTACTTTGGTCGCAGGATCCATAAGCGTACAGGGGCGGGACATAACCCAGTGGTGAAGTGCTGGCTTGATGTGCGGTCGGTCTGGGATCGATCCCCGTCGGTGGGCCCAATGGGCTATTTCTCGCTCGATCCAGTGGGAGTTAGGGATATTATTTCAGCTATTTCTATTATTTTATAGTGGCGTCGTTAATTTTAGGTTATCTTCTAACTTGATTTTATTACAGTCGCTGGCGAAGCCAGCCCAGTTGGCTTTAGTAAATTTAAATTTAGGTATAAAGTTTTCCTCTTCTGAATAAGTATTATTACATTTGTAGCTGGTTAAGATAGGGAGGTGGTCGCTATTGAGAGCTTCCAACACTTCCCTATGTTGCTAGAGGTGATAGTTAGGTGCAGAGGTGCCTAAATAATCATGGATAAAAGTAATACTGCCATCGTTGAGACATACTAGATTGAGCACATTGATGAATTCTTCTAGTATGTCTCCCTGTGTGTCGGAATGCAGACCTCCCCACAGTGTGCTATGACAAGAATTAGGTTATTGTTTGGATTTATAAGTTTATTGTAATCTCTTAGTGTTAGTTGGTTATGAGCTGTTCCTGGCGGGCTATAAACATTAATGACGTCAATAGGCATTTTATTATTTTGTATAGAACTTCTAAGTTGGTATTAATAGATTCATATTTAATTTCGGTATGAGGTATGGTATTTTTAATTAGTGTGGCTATTCCACCTCTGGTGCTATTATCTCTATTTTTATAGTAACTAGTGCATGTATATCCTGGGATTGTAAATACTTTAGGTTTTTTTTTATAATTTTTATCTTTAGTGCCGATTCCTAGCCAAGTTTCTTGCAGGCAAATTATATCTGGCTTGATGTTGCTAGTGCTAATTAGTTGAATGAGTTCGGCACCATATCCCATTGAATGGAGGCCTTTAGCGTTCCATTGGAGAACGCTAAGGCCCTTGTTTCCTATGTTTGATTTATTAGATGGGGCGTATGGAGACGTATCTCCCCATGACGCAGTCCAGTATCGACCATGTCATGTCATGTCATAGGGTTTTACGTGCACATTCAGAACAAGCTGTTGTAGCGCACGCCTGTCGTGGGCACAAGAGACGGCCTTGGCCGGCTCCTCCGTCCATGTCAGGAAATGTGGAGGGAGGGGAGAGGAGGGACTGCCTGCACTGGCAGGTGCAAGGGAGCACCAGCAGCCCGATCAAATCGGTAGCAGGCGGGTGGTGGTGGTGGTGGTGCTATGGAATTTGAATGGAGCTGTTAAATGCCAAAGAGAAAAGGGTGCGCAATTTTGATTGAGGGAATTTGGCGCAATTTTGAACGGTCGGTCGAAAGTTCGGCACCATGTCCCATTGAATGCAGGCCTTTAGCGTTCCATTGGAGAACGCTAAGGCCCTTATTTCCTACGTTTGCTTTATTAGATGGGGCGTATGGAGACGTATCTCCCATGACGCAGTCCCGTATTGACCAATTACACTTCGCGTTTTATAGCGTTAATCGAGAGCATACAAATTCTAAAAATATCGGGCGAGACTATTTATGCAATAGGCGAACTTCTATTTCAACATTGAAAAAATAGGGGGTAGGGGAAGTGCAGTAATAAACTTTGGACTGTATACTAGTATAAACAGATTTTATGGTTATACCATCACAGTTTGGGGTTTTTTCGTCTGGAAAGGAATTTTATATAAAAATTTATATTGAAATTAGTTTCCCGCATACTTCGGAATTCACCCGAATCATTTCGTATACCCTCGACATAATCCCGAATGTTTTCAAATTATTTTCAAATCACTGGCATAATTTTGTAAGGTTTTGATTGGTCGAATGAAAGGTCAACTGGACATGAGCTCCAACGGGCTGCTGTTAGATCCACATGTAATAGTGGAGCTAATTTTAATTAGATTGAAGAAGTGTCTGACTCATTATCACTTTACCTATATAAACGTGCAGGTCAGGTCATAGTGTTTAACGTGCACATCCAATTCAATTCGTTTATTGTTTTCAGCTACAAGCTTATCAGCACAACATATTTACACAGTATGTATAAACACACAGGAGAATTATTATTATTTTACACAATGAATCACATACTTTTGATCAATAGATTAAGTAACAACACATTAAAATATATAAACCAAAAGATATTAAATAAGTACATGCATGGAAGTAATATATTCAGTTATAACACATGCGTCTGAAAAGTAATAAATGTTATAATATTAGACAACAGACGAGTGCCTTAACTTGTATGCCAAACAAATATATTTACCAATATTAATTAAATCTTTAGTGTTTTGGGTTTGCATCAGCTGTATATATTTTAAGACAGAAGGATTTCGTCTGTAGTATAACTTGATATATCGTTCTCTTAATTTTGGAATAATGGGCAAACTAGCATGAAGTGGTATTCATCTTCAACATCGTTATTACAATGGTGACATTTTCTATTACTTCGTTCAATATTACGTTATCTTCCTCTTTCAATTTTCAAGTCGAGGGATGATAATCTTAATTTGGTTATGTACTCTTTATAGTGGGCGGGTATGTGCTTGCACAAATAAAATGGTAGAGTAATATCCATTACAGTATGTTTATATAATGTACATTTTGTTGATATCTGAATTTCATTTAGCAGATTCTGCTTACTTGTAGCTTGGTCAAAAATACGCTGCTTCATTTTCATTAGAGTATAATTTACGTTAATGACATTCTGGTTTATCCAAAGATGACTAAATGCTAGTTCATTTAAACTTTTTTTTACATCCAGAGCAAGCTGTTGTAGCGTACACCTGTCCTGGGCGCAGGTGTTGACTTATCCCGGCTCCTCTGGTAAATTGCACATGACCATTATTATTATATAACATTTAGTGAAATTACTTAAAATATCAGTGAAATAAAAGTGTTATCAGTCATTCAGTGACGATAACACATTTTAGAGTGACAATTTCACTATTTCAATCTAAAATGTGTTTTCTTCGCTATAGGAAGTGTTATCTTCACTGTAAGGAAGCCGAAACTATTTTGCTGCTAGCATTTTAAAAATAAAGATAAATTGCCAAAAGTTATATAATAAATAGAGGGTATTTCATGTTTTTTTGTCAGATATGATTTATATCTCGTCTCATGAAGTTTGCGATTATATCACACTCGTCGCGCAAGCACAACTCGTGAGATATGATTGCAAAGTTCACTCGATGAGATATAAATCATATTTGACGAAGAAAATGAAATATCCTCTAATTATTATTATATGTTTTATTATTAAGTTACCGTCGGTAATTTCTGTAAATAGTTGTCTTTGTGGGTGTGGCTTTTAAATCCAGTGAAATGAGAGAACAACAACAACAACAACAACGTATAATGAATAAAGATGTTCACGTCCTAAATATATAGATCATAAAAATAATTGTGATAGCCTGGTGCCATTTTTCTTTTGTCATCTTGGTCAAATAAAAGTAATGGGAACTGAATTATTGAGAAATTCGAATTATATTGGAAAAATAATTAAATTCTAAAATAATAAGCAATATTTAATTTGATAGCTGTATGATATATACAAGTAAATACTCTGAAACTGGGCTTATGCTGTAAGGGTTTGAAACAATTTACTGTGGGCAAGTAAACGAAATTCAGCATTATGTTGCATAGAAATTAGTTTTATTAAAAAAAAAAAAAAGTAAAGTCTTATTGACCGAATCACAAGAAAAGTTTTGTTTTGGTTCATTAATCGTAGTTAAGACAGGGAAAACTGAATTTGATAGATGATACCAATACTAGTTAGGTATTGCTATTTGAGCGAGAGTTCCTCTCATTCATCTGTAGGCTGTTTATTTTTATTATTTTATTTTTTTAATTAAAACCAGAGGGGGGGGGGGGGGGATGATGTGAATAGGGTTTAGGTGCCATACAAATATTACGTAACGCGATTTTGGTAAAATAAAAAAACAAAAAAACCCAATAGACACCCTCCCATCCCCCTGTAACACTAGACCATGCAACCTACAAAATATTTAACGTTTGTCGACCTACCCTCCTCTTCCATTCACAAACCAATTATGCTATGGGTGTAATATATCCTGGAGTAATCAATAGTCGCGCATCTAAGAACAAACAGTAAAGTAAACGTGTAACAGAAAAGAAATAAAACAAATATTATTTACTGAAATAGTTGGTCCTTTGTTGTATGTAACACACTATTTGTTATTAATATTTACTGCCGAATTCATTTGCCAAAGCATGTTTTTAAACAGAACCCACTTTTGGCTTACTACGTAAAACGTAAGGAATAGTCGCGCACTCCATTCTATTTACATTTTCAGCAATTTCCGCCATTGGACCCTTATATTTGGTATGCGAGAAAACAAACTTTTCACTGATGAAAAAACAAATGATGTAAATCACTAATACAAATGTTTTTCATTTTAGACATATTCGGTCAACGGACTAGGAAGTGTTATTTTATAATTATTTTGTCGATAAATGTGACGTCACTATTGATGTGCGCAACTATTGATTACTCTACGATAATTTGAACTATGGTTTGTGATTTGGGAAAGCGCAGATACACATTTCACCTTAATTTGTAATCATTATGTCTGTTTACATCTAGCTATTCAGGCCCTAATCTAGAATTGAAAAAGTAGAAGTGACTTCTCCCTTCTCAAAATAAAGGGGAGAAGTTTGATAAAAATAGGCAAAGTGAACATATATCAGTACATTTCATACCGTTTGGCCTCATTAATAACATTTTTAAAACTACAGCCATTTACATTTGTTATTTCCAACTCAATCTAGATACTGAGAATGATTGACATTGTCTTAGCAAGTTACATACCTGTCTTTATCATAGGCGTACGAACTCAAATTGTGATAGGGGCTGTTGATTTTTGCCCGAAATATGAACCTCTAACCAAAAATGTCCGAATCTCGATTTTTATATTTCTCATAATACATTGACAGGATTGTGCAGCTAGGCGTAATCAAAGTTTGTTTGGTTTTGTTTAACAACACCACTAGAGTACATTGATTCATTAATCATCAGCTATTGGATGTCAAACATTTGATAATTCTGAAGTATAGTCTTGAAGAGGAAACCCGCTACATTTTATTCATTAGTAGCAAGGGATGTTTTATATGCATACAGACAGGATAGCACATACCACGACCTTTGATGTACCCGTTGTAGTGCATTGGCTGGAACGAGAAATAGCCCAATGGGCCACAGACAGGGATCGATCCTAGATCGACCACGTATCAGGTAAGCGCTTTACCACGAGCTACGTCCCGCCCCTCTAGGCATAATCAAAACAGGACAAGATAGCAAACACTTAAACATCAACCGGCGGATGGGGGCTGAGGGGTGGGGTAGGGAGCACGTTTTTATGTTCAAATGAAAAGATTTGCTCCAGCACTCGACATTCCGAGGTATGCCTTCGATGAGAAAAGATGTGTCGCTCTGCTCTCTTGAGTCCCTCCCCCACCTGGGGGGGGGGGGGGGGGCTTACTGCAAGCTACGGCTCTTTGTTGGAATACCGCGTCGCTTACAGTGGGTCTCGGGCAACCGCGACTTTGGGTATGGCGACGCGGTAACGAAGACGACGAAGAGGAAGGGAAGAGGAAGGAGGATGAGGAAACCTGCACCAGGGATGGCTCAGGGGGACCTAAACTGGCGGCTCGATCGCCAGCGGCGGTCCCGTCTGCGTCGCCGCCCCTATCTCCGAGACCCGACGAACCAGTGCCAGCTGACGCAGAAAGTCTGAACAGACTGAGCCAGTGGACCAGTCGTCGCCGCAGTTGGACACAGCCATCTGCGAGACTCCACGGCGTGCGTCTCCCGTTCCAACCCCTTCGAGGCGGTCGGCGTCGAGTCCCCCGTCCCCAGTGGGCTCCGCCAAGACCCCTATGGATGTTGCTGCTGCGGTCTTCCGCGACTACCCGGGGTAGGGACGCCGCCTGGAGCGACGCCATCTCCAAGATCAAGGGCCAGTACGCTCGATGCTTTGTCGGGGACACCTCGGACACCAGCTCACTGCCGGGAGGAATTCTTGAGGACAACTTTAAGAAGTTTCTTGACGGAGTTGAGTGTGCCATCTACGCCATGGAACTACGAGACTGGAAGTTTGGACTTGTGGTGACGTCGCGCCGGGATGATCTCTACAGACAGGGAATACTCTTCGAAGACATGGACAACTACACCGTCCACAGAGTACTGAAGATCATCGCCGGCGCCCATTACGTCGAGTTAGCCAAGACCTTGCTAGCCCACCGTTGGAGGAAACTGGTGCCGCAGTTCAACGCCAAGCACTTCATCTCGTCCCCGTAGTCGCCAACCGTTCCAAGGGCTTAGTCGGACTTTTTTTTTATTTTATTTTTTTATTTTATTTTTATTTTTTTATTATTATTATTTTTTTTTTTTTGTAAACAGTCCGACGCACTTTATTTTGGCAGCCCGTCTAAATTGCTCGAATCACCGTAAAACCCTTTCGGTCGAACACTCTAATTTTATTCTTTGGACTTAAATTTTTGTCCAGACATGAATAGTATGAATAAGCTCATTTTGGCTTTAGGTCTTTGACCTAACTACTAAATTCGTATTCCAAATTCCGCCCACCTTAAAACTCACCCCCCCCCCCCCCCCGGCCCGAACCATATTGATTGGAATTTAAACTTTTAGACCTCCGTTCAAAATTTTTCTCTCGAAATTACTTTCTTTTTTAAAATATTATTAAATAGTCCGATCCTCTCTTCTTTCTCTTATTTATTTTTTGGACTGTCCTTCTAAAATTATATAAATATTCGGCCGAGCAGTCAATTCTTTTTATTTTTGGCTTGTAACTTTCTATTTAATTTTTTTTAAATTTTAATTCTATTAACTTTTTTTTACTAATTGCTATTTTCAAAATTCTGCCCATTTTCAACTCTCCCCCCCCCCCCCCCCCCCCCCCCCCCCTATTTCGAGTCAGGCCACCGATCTTATCGGAGGTCGGACTCTGGATGGGCGTGTTCGAAACCCAAGTGGTATATGGGCACGTTAAACTACATGTAGTTATCTATCTATCTATCTATCCAGCACCGGAGAGGGGTGCAATTTCCTTCTGAAAATAATCCGCCCCTCCCAATCCACCTCCCACCGACCCCCACTGCCACCCACCCCCTGTCGTCTCGAACGCGTATGGTCTTTATATATAAACAGTACCCACAGTACTTTAATCTGACACTATGATCTCGTTAAAACTGTCACGTGACATACCTTGTGACCTGTTGTCGATCAATGTGTAGGTTGTGTCTGTGAAAATACGTCACGGTCGTTTCGATGTAAGTACAAATCACATTTCTATACAAATACTGTTGCCTGTGGCTATACGTTTTTAATAAGTCAAAACAATGTTATATAGCAGTGTACACGTATTAAATACCATGCTAAATCACACACTGACGTAGCAATAATTTTCCAATGCATTTATTTACTTCCCGTTTCGATCCTAGTTTCACATAATAGTAGTGCACGGGACACGTTATGTCAACCACACATTCTACTCGCTTTGGACTAACATAGTAGGTAAATGCATTTATATTAATCACATTTCGACATAAACAGTATTGTCAGCAGATGTATGATATAGTTGTACAGGCTATAAATATAAACAATAAAGTGAATTAAATAGTATTCAAGTTTTGTTAGTTTAAATTAATTATTGATATGTTTTATCATTTTAATGACGTAATAAATATTTAGCAATTTCAAGTCCATTACTTTGACATCGGTGATACGAGGATATTATTGACGTGACAACATTATAATGGGAATATTTAAATTGTAGCATAATCAGGTTTTTGTTTTTGTTTTGTTTGTTGTTTTGTTTGTTTTGTTTTTGTTTTATTGTTTTTATTATTATTATTTATTATTATTATTATTATTATTATTATTATTATTGTCGCCAGACCATTGTGACAGTGTTAGGCTTGATGTGCGCTGATCGCTTCATACTTATATACATACGTCTTGTCAGATTAAAGGGACATTCCTGAGTTTGCTGCAAACGAGGATATTATTGACATAGTTTTTTGTTTTTGTTTTATTGTTTTTATTATTATTATTATTATTATTTATTATTATTATTAATTATTATTAATTATTATTATTATTGTTGTCCCCAGACCATTGTGACGGTGTTAGGCTTGAGGTGCTCTCATCGCTTCATAGTTATATACATACGTCTTATCAGATTAATGTTATAACTGAAAACCTTGTACATACACTGTACTGTTACACATATCACGTACATAAATATAAACGTACACTTTAACGCGTGCACCCGCACATACCTTCACCTATACATACAGCTAAGAAGGTATCGTGGCAAATCTGAAATTTGCGGGCGATTCGGTGCCATTTAATTATCCGCTGCGCCAGTGCATTAATATCTATGTATGTAATCGTCAACCTCTACATACATACAATATAGAGATATGCATACATCAATACATACTAGTCAGTGCCAGGTTTGCCCACTGTTTCATGCACCTAATCGGGATCGACCGCGTAGCTTGTAAGCCCATGCATATGGTTGAATTAAAGAGCATCCTTTTTATAGATGTCTCGATAGCTCAAAATATATTTTAACAAATCTGCAAGTTGCGGGCGATTCTGTGCCACAGGTTCGAGTCCCAGCAACGGCATGAGACAATGTGTAAGGAAATGTTTTATTTAACGACGCACTCTACACATTTTATTTACGGTTATATGGCGTCGAACATATGGTTAAGGACCATACAGATATTGAGAGGAAACCCGCTGCCGCCACTTCATGGGCTACTCTTTTCGATTAGTAGCAAGGGATCTTTTATATGCACCATCCCACAGACAGGATAGCACATATCACCGCCTTTGATATACCAGTCGTGGTGCACTGGCTGAAACGAGAAATAGCCCAATGGGCCCACCGACGGGGATCGATCCCAGACCGACCGCGAAGCAAGCGAGCGCTGTACCACTGAGCTACGTCCCGCCCCGAGACAATGTGTAAGAAAGGATTTAATTATCCGCTGCATCGGTGCGTTAATATCTATGTATGTAATCGTCAACCTCGACCTATATACAATATATAGATATTCATACATCAATACATATATACGTACGCACGTACGTACGTCCATACGTACGCATGCACGCACGCACGCACTCGTCTCGGTGGCCGGCTCGTTATGGCGGTGGTCTGAGAACTGCGGTTGATTCGGTGTCTAAGGTTCGAGTCCCAGAAACGGCATGAGACCATTTTTGAGGCCAAAAAGATTTATATTCCGTGCCCGTTCCTTTTATATCGTTGTATGTACCAGTGATAAAAATAAGAAAACAAATTCACTTGTCCACCGGACAAGTATACCACAAAATCTATTTCCACTTGTCCATCTATGTAGGGTAGGAGGTGAATGCAGAAGGAAAAGTTAAAGCCCTTGGCTTTAATTTTTAAACCAATTCGCTTATTAGGCCTACTCTTCACTTCAGATTGCACGTAATTTCTTGATTCAGGTCACTAAAACAAATTGTAGAATTTTTTACAGTCAAGATAGTTTCCACATGAAACAAAAAGTCATAAAAAATTAGTGGTTTTGTTTATGATTCAATGAAAGCCAGTTAAATTGTTTTCGAGAACTATTCCCTTCATAACACGTCACTGATTTTCTGCTTTCACTTTCAGCTGAATGCCTGGAAATAATTGTTTGGTAGTGCTTGTCGAAATCACTTGTCATAAATGAAAATATGCCTGTCACCAAATGTTAAAATAATGTTACTGTTGTCCTTTATTAATCATGTAGTGTTACATATACTAGTAGTATAAGTTTACATGATGAAGTGAATCTCCTCTTAAACAGTAGCCTAAAACCCATGGGCCAAATTGGGCCCAAGTAAGTTTGATGGGTATCCAGGTTACAGGGGTTTGGTTTGAGATAAAAGTCTTTGTTGTATCCTGTTCACTATTAAATATGGAAATAGTAATAAACTGTCAAATAACAGCTACAATAAAATGTGGATAAAATGATGCAACTTATAAACACTTGGCTTGGGAGTTCGGGGTGCGTTTTATCATCAAACAAGTTGACGTTTTGTCGGACTTTTGACATGTTGTAATTTCATTTGAAAATGAAATACAGTCAACATCTTTCCACGAATGCAAGCCGAAGAATTCATTTTGTTAAATACACGTTAAAAACATAACAAATAAAAAATAAAATTCATGATTGACCGGTCACTGCGGAAGGCCTACTTTTTGTAAACTAATTCCAGTCACGTTCGCAACTCAAATAACTTTATAGTAACAAAGCTAGTGATAAAGATGATGAATAAGGTGTACTTTACTTACTTCATAATAAAGGTTTCTATTTAACTTTGGTTGCTTAATTGACATTTGTCAAAAACACAACACAAGCTGAAGTGAAAGTACCGTAGTGACAACGAACCCGGAGCCTCGTTCAAGATAATATTCTGTCATAAATGATGACTGCTACCTGACAGGACCGTGCGCTTTCAGAGGTGCAATTTACATTAAATAAACACAATGGAACTAGATGATTCGTTCACTGTTCGGTTTTAAAGGGTTGGACTAAACATTCATGTTAAAGGATGCGTTTGTCTTTGAGCCATTCGCAACGCATAGGGCTTCCTCGGATTAATTAATAGGCACGGGAAACTCTTTTCCCCGGAAAACCAGAAGGCGTTCTATTAATAGTAACAGGAATGGAATGTTTTATTTAACGACGCAATGAACACATTTTATTTACGGTTATATGGCGTCAGACATATGGTTAATGACCACACAGAAATTGAAGGAAGAAACCCACTGTCGCCACTTCATGGCTACTCTTTTCGATTAGCAGCAAGGGATCTTTTATATGCACCACCCCACAGACAGGGTAGTACTTACCACGGCCTTTGGTATACCAGTCGTGGTGCACTGGCTGGAACGAGAAATAGCCCAATGGGCCCACCGACGTGGATCGATCCCACACCGACCGCGCATCGAGCGAGCGCTGTACCACTGGGCTACGTCTCGCCCCAAAGCCAGGTAAATGACACATTTAAAAAAAATTGTACTGGGCTGTCCATGACCCGACGCTTATTTAGGCCTATAGGAACGATATCTGGTGTAGGGGATGGAAACCTGTATGGTGGGGAGACCAGCCATATTTTTACTTTTATTTTTTAAATGAACGGTGTTCTATTATTTTATTTTCAGACTTGTTCTGATAACAAATCAACAAGAAACCACGTGATCGGCCTATACCGCTTTTTCACGGGTTTGTTGATTGATCGTAATTTTGTTTTGTCATTCAAAACTATTTTAAAGTAATTTATTTCATAAAATTCACTGCAGAGATATATGTAAATATAACTTACACTTAAAAAAAAAAAAAAATGTTAACTAATATGTTTTTAATCTTGGATTATCCCGTCTAACAGGTTTTCGTTTTATCACATTACCGATGATGTAATCAGTAATTCACAAAAAATCAAAGGAAAACTAACTTTTACATTTATGGTAAACAGGCAACTACTTCGTTTTAAACTTAAACAACTAAACAATAAACGTTTTGGGATTGGTTTTTTCAAGTACAACAATTGATAAAAATTCGGATACTGCTTTGTAAAAAAAACATTTTATTTGTCCACCGGATAACCACTACGGCAACTTATGCTTGTCCGAGTAAATTTTCACTTGTCGGGACAAACAGACAAGTGCTTATTTCGAACGCTGTGTACTAGTCAAACCCGACATACATACAATATATAGATATTCATATATATTTTCATAAAGAAAGAAGTCTTTTATTTAACGACGCACTCAACACATTTTATTTACGGTTATATGGCGTCAGACATATGGTTAAGGACCACACAGATTTTTTTTAGAGGAAACCCGCTGTCGCCACACAGGCTACTCTTTTACGACAGGCAGCAAGGGATCTTTTATTTTCGCTTCCCACAGGCAGGATAGCACAAACCATGGCCTTTGTTGAACCAGTTATGGATCACTGGTCGGTGCAAGTGGTTTACACCTACCCATTGAGCCTTGCGGAGCACTCACTCAGGTTTGGAGTCGGTATCTGGATTAAAAATCCCATGCCTCGTCTGGGATCCGAACCCAGTACCTACCAGCCTGTAGACAGATGGCCTGCCACGACGCCACCGAGGCCGGTATATATTTTCATATACACACACACATACATACTTAATTACAATACATGGCATACATCAGAATGTACATGAATACACATGTGCACGTCTTATGGTCCAAAATGTAATAGAAAAGTTTAAAATTAGCCGAGAGAGAGATTGGGGGGGGGGGGGGGGGGGGGGGAGGGTATTAAATCTGATATTACTGATTACAGTAAAGGAGCAAACAAAAACTAATGTTGGTGTATAAGAACGAGTGGCCCAGGGTTGTAACATGATCAGGAACCTGCTCTCTCAAAACAGGTTTTCATCAAGTTTGTATGAGCAAGATTTAACAATGTAAAACATTAAGCCATAAAATATTTCATATTGAAATTGTTGAAACAATATTTTAATCACTGTTTGACAAGTGTTATCCAATCAAATCCATTCCGTTTTAATAATTGTATGTCTTATCTAATTTCAGTTGACGAAATGTCGGAAGTCCAGCAATCCTTTCTGAAAAAGATCTACGAAAAACTGGTTCAAGGTGACCACAATGACATAAAACTAGTCTTTCAAGATGGCTCCGCGACAGGAAGTAGACTTTGTCTGACAGCACTGTCGTCCTATTTTGAGGCGATGTTCACGTCTGACATGTTGGAGAAGAACACTGGAGTGGTCACGTTACCGACAGTGTCTAAACAAACATTTGATGATGTGCTGAAATTTCATATTCTTGATGAGGACGTCGTCAACGACGTCAACTGTTTTGCATTGATTGACCTAGCCGAGATGATGCAGCTGGATGACCTCAAGTCTGCCTGTCTGGGATATCTCAACAACAATCTTACACTGACCACAGAAAACTGCGTTCACAGGTGGAGATCATTAAAGAAGTACGGCATGGAAGATCTTGCTACAAAGGCTTTTCAGTATGTAGTGAAAAACGTGGAGAAGCTGTCAGAGAACGGGTCAGAGATGGATCTGACAGAATATGAATATCTCCAGGTGTTGTCTCGGGATGATCTGTCACAGAAAGAAGATGACGTGCTTCGAGATGTTCAGAAGTGGATCAGTCAGCACAATCCTTCAGTTGAAATTATGGTCGACCTGTTCACACAAATCAGATTTGAGCATGTTAGCATCAACTACTTGACAGATGATGTTATTTTTACCACCTTTGTCAATCAACACAAGGCGTTACAACAAGTAGTTAAGAAGGGTATCAAAACCCATTATTCATGCTACACAAAAATAAATAGTTTTATCGACAACAGAATTTCAGGACAAATGCTTGACGTTGTATTCGTCCTTCAAAATTCAGTTGAACTAGTATCTGTCGCATGTTTGAGTGATAAACGCTGGTATGAACTGCCAGAATGTTCTAATCAACCAGGTGAAATGTTTTCAGCAGCAGTCTAAGGCAAATCAATATGCATTACTGGAGGATTTGAAACACTAAAATCAACGCGTGTATTTAATGTATGGAGAAGGATGTGGAGTCGTGGTCCAGATCTCAAACATGATCGCTGTGGACACTGTATGGCTGTTCTAGATGACACGCTGTACGTGATTGGAGGACGACACAGTAACACTATAGAACAGCTGCAGCTGGGACAGGACGAGTGGAAGGTGGTGGGAGATCTCGGATGTAGACGACAAAATGTCTGTGCTGAAGCTGTTGGAGGAAACATTCTGGTGATGGGTGGAAAATTGAATGGAAGTGTAACAGACCAAGTGCATTGCTTCAACACAAACACACACGCTGTCAGCACAATCAACATAAAGTTGAAAAGTGGAAACCTAACCAGATCATATCTAGAGATGCCAAACCTGTATTTGTTACATTATGACGGTTCTGTTGACGTCATTCACATGGATGACATAAACACACCAACATTAAGAGCCGAACGTGTTGGAAAATATTACCAATACGGTTACCATTTTGGATTTGTATACAAAGATGGCAGCATCATTGTTATTTCCAAGAAGGGCCTAGAGAAGCTGGACCTCAGAGATGGTTCTAAAGAATCCGTTACACTGAAAAATACACCATCATTTGGCGACATCTATGGTGCATTACACATTACACATCAACAAGAACAATAGAAATATGTTATTTCATGAGTCCTATCATGAGGTATGGTAGAAACATAAAACGTATCATATCAACGGGTCAAAGTTCGAAGTGCATCTAATTTTAAACAGCGCATTAAGGTTATGCCTTCCATTGGCGATGCATAAGTCTGTTATATAAAAACGTAATGTAGGCACTATATTATCGTAGTTTGATTTAAACTGCTATCAGTGTACCAAGTATTAGAGAGTTTAGGATGTGATCTCCCGCGTAACGCGCTTCATGCGTCTGACGTGTATATAGGTCAGGGGAATCACTTTGCATGGGCGTGTGGTTTTCGTTTTTATACTAGAAGACTATCCACACGTTGATACATTTGTTCCCTCATCAAATTGGGTGTACAAAAATGCACATATAATTACAGCAAAGAAATATACATTAAAATTCAAGTTTGTTTTGTTCAATGACACCACTTGAGCACATTGATTAATTAATCATTGGCTATTGGATGTCAAAATAACGTAATTCTAACACGTAATCATCAGAGGAAACCCGTTATATTTTTTATAACGCAGCAAGGGATTTTTGATATGCATTTTTCCACAGACAGTAAAACACATACAACGGTCTTTGACCAGTTGTGGTACACTGGTTAAAACGAGAAACAAATGCAATAAGCTGAATGGATCCACCGAGGTGGTTCGATCCTGCGATGCAAGCATCACAAGCCTGCATTCATATAAAAGATCCCTTGCTGCATTAGGCAAAATGTTGCGGGTTTCCTTTGATGACTACGTGTCAGAATTGCGAAATGTTTGACATCCAATAGCCGATGATTACTTAATCAATGTGCTCTAGTGGTGTCGTTTTAAACTTTTACAACCCTCGATTCCGAGTTTTTCTCACAGGTTTTATTCACATGAGCGTTATTCTTGAATAAATTGACGTTAAAACACATTGAAAAGGGGCAAGCACACCAGAGACTTCATATAACAGCCACATGATTAGCACTTGGGATGGCTGTGCTCGACAGCGGCTCTTGTAGACATTGTATCGCCAGTATCACCGTTGAAGTCAAAGCATCAGTTGCCGTGCTTGTCGACGCTTCAAAGCCAATGATACGGCAACAAGAAAGAAAGAAAGAGATTTTTATTTAATGACGCACTCAACACATTTTATTTACGGTTATATGGCGTCAGACATATGGTTAAGGACCACACAGATTTTGAGAGGAAACCCGCTGTCGTCAATACATGGGCTACTCTTCAGATTAGCAGCAAGGGATCTTTTATTTGCGCTTCCCACAGGCAGGATAGCACAAACCATTGCCTTCGGTGAACCAGTTATGGAACACTGGTCGGTGCAAGTGGGTTACACCTTCCCATTGAGCCTTGCGGAGCACTCACTCAGGGTTTGGAGTCAGTATCTGCATTAAAAATCCCATTCCTCGACTGGGATCCGAACCCAGTACCTACCAGTCTGTAGATCGATGTCCTACCACGACGCCACCGAGGCCAGTACGGCAACAAGAAGGCAAATTTGTGCAAGCATCCGTGGTGGATTGGCTTTTTTAAACGTAAAACTGATTTAAAGCCTTTTGTTTTCTTAGCAGTATGTAGTGAATTTACATTATGTATTAGAATTAGTAAACATTTTTATCGTTTGACAAAGATATATCTGTCTGTGCTAGACAGCCCTTAGATGTCATAAGCAAGGAAGTGTTAAATTATTCGCAGCATGGATCGATATTAATTGGCGGGGATTTTAACGCTAAAACTGCTACCCAGTGTCTGTGTGTGAATAGTAATGGATTTATGTTTCTTGAAAATATGAATGTACTGTCAGATATTTGTTACAAGCATTGAGACAAAAGAAATAGCTGGCATAATACAACAAATAAATTTGGACAATCCCTCGTATCATTAGCAATTGCGTCCAAATTATTTTAAATGGTACAGAGAGAGAGAGTTCTTTTAAAGGTCTGTAAATCAACACTACATTTTACCAGTATTGCCGATATTTGCCTTTTTTACCAGGCTCATGGATGGAAGAGTTTTCATCCACTCGAAAATAGAGACCCCCCTCTTGAAACTAGGTAGCTATTTCTATCTCCGCCCCGACCCCAACTCCAGTCATAGTGTAGAGATCACTCTTGATATTATATACCAGGAACCTATGGAAACCGGTAAGAGCCTGGATCCCCCCATCACCCCCTCCCCTACCTGCTCCCAGCTAGGATATACACAAGATCATATACTTAGCCAAAATATACACCTCAACGTCTTAAGCTCCATCCCCCCAAATAATGTAAACAACAGTTTAACACCATCTTCTGTACACGGTTCCGTTCAGGTCCGCACGCTCCCAGTAGATATCAACATGTTAACGCCAGACCATCCCGAAGCCCCCGCACTTCTACCACTTCTACTACGGCTTACGATGAGACAAGACGTGTGCGCCTGCTCTCTCGAGTTACCCCCCCCACCTGGGGGGATTGATAGCCAGCTATGGAGCGTTACTGGAGTACCGGGTCACGTATACCGGGTCACGGGCTTCCGTGACCTTGGTGTACGGGGACCCGGTACCACCGAAGACTGGAAGATGGAGGAGGAGGAGACGTGCGACAGGGAAGGCACAGGGGGAGCCAAAACCGGCGGCTAAACCGCCGGCAGCGACTCCTTCTGTTGCGCCGCCAACCGCCGTACCCCGGAAGAAGACAGGATCGGAAGAGGCACCAGCCCCGGACGTCCCGACTTCAACCAAAGGTCTGACTAGACCCACTCCACAGGCCAGGACTTCAGCGCCTCCGGTTGTGCCGCCGATTATACAGGCAGCACCCGTTGAGGCGCCGGCCCGAAAGATTGCCATGGTGAAGCGGAAGGCAACCACTCCCCCGAGTGGCCAACCAGACAAGCCAGGCCCTCCAAGTCAACCACCGAAGCCGGACATGGATGGGGACGAGCCTTGGTCACTGAAGGCCGGCAAAACTAACAGCACGCCACGCTCAGCTCTCCAAAAACCAACATCGAGGACGTCAACTTCCTCTTCACGCAACCTAAGCACGAGGCATTTCAACCGTTACCAACGAGCCCGACAGAGGGAGACTACTGTTTCCACCACGTCACAATGCGGGATGGCCGAGGTCTCTGTTTTACAGTACGCCGAAAAGGAATTTACAACCAAGGACTGCTACTCCCAGAAATGGACAACCCGACCATACATCGAATGATCAAGATCACAGCCGGGGAAGAGTACCGCTCAACAGCCAAGGCGCTAGCAGCATCCCCATATCGGTCGGTCATCCCGCATTTCGACGCTGTTAACTTCATCGGAACACCGTGGACGTGCTCCCCTTTGCCAACCTCCTTCACCTCCGTGAGTACCAACTTTTTTTTGGGCTAGTTAGACTTTAAACGTTTTGGAAGCAGTTCAAAATTCTTATGTTATTTTTTTATAAGCAGTCTAACGCATTTTACTTTGGCGCCCGTTCAATTGCTCAAAATCACCTTAAAACCTTTTGGCTGAGCAGTCTTACCTACTTTGGGTTAAATTTTAGAGTCCAGACATGTTTTGGTATGCAGTTACTCTTCATAGACTTAGGTAAAAAACAGGCTTCACCGAGGAATCGAAATTCAGCCAATCAGAGCACGGCTCCCACTCGGTGTACTTCAAGCTTTATGAAGTGTCTGCTATTTGGTCCGCGCTCGCGCTGACCGTACTAAATGGCTTTCTTCCAAATTCCGCCCACTTCAAACTTACCCCCCCCCCCCCCCCCCCCCCCCTCCTGCTCCGGAGTTAGTCACTGGCGAAGTCAGAGGCTAAATCCGTAGTGGGCGTGCCTGAACCTCTGTGGATAGGGGCACGAGAAAATAGTTCCCACTCCCACTCCCGAAGCCCCATAGTCTCTACGTCTACTTCAGTCGATTCTTGCACTTGCGAAATTGACCACGATGAGGATAGACGTTTGTCAATGTACTCTCGATTTACCCCCCCACCTGGGGGGACTCATGGTCTCATACGGAGCGCTACTGGAATACCGGGTCACGTACACCGGGTCACGGGCTTCCGTGACCTTGGTGTACGGGGACCCGGCACCACTGAAGACTGGAAGATGGAGGAGGAGGAGACGTGCGACAGGAAAGACACAGGGGGAGCCAAAACCGGCGGCTAAACCGCCGGCGGCGACTCCTTCTGTTGTGCCGCCCACCGCCGTTCCCCGGAAGAAGACGGAATTGGAAGAGGCACCGGCCCCGGACGTCCCGACTTCGACCAAAGGTCTGACTAGACCCACTCCACAGGCCAGGACTTCAGCGCCTCCGGTTGTGCCGCCGATTATACAGGCGGCACCCGTTGAGGCGCAGGCCCGAAAAGCGGCTGTAGTGAAACGGAAGGCAACCACTCCCCCGAGTGGCCAACCGGACAAGCCAAGCCAACCGTTGCAACCGCCGAAACCCGACGCCCCGCATACCACACAGTGGACACTACAGGCCGGCAAACTTCACCAGCGGTACGCTAACCTT
>NC_054706.1:13471223-13488026 GCF_016097555.1 Gigantopelta aegis
TCAACGAAAACTAAAAGAACAATTGAATTGAACAAAAATCTAATCCTTATACCAGTCTAAAATAAATGCAGTAACTGTAGAGGTTCACTCCAGACTTAACAGAAATAAAAGCGGAGAGGTTGATAGAAATTAAAAGCGGGACCAGTTTGAGGGCAGACCAAGATATTGCCACAGACGTCAGCTAATAAAGGAAAACTGTTCTGTGTAATGAAACAAATAACCCCACTACTAACAAACATAGACGAGCAATCAAGTACAGAAGAAGAAGAGGAAATGTATTAAGGATGAGAAAAAAACAAACAGCAAAATTCAAAGACCATTCAAAACATCATACTGTCAAAAAAGAAAGTAAAACACAAAAAAAAAAAATTAGGCAGTTAGCACCCCACCATCGATGAGTAATAAGTGATGGACTGTCATCACTTCTCCTAGGTTTTTCGATTCTTTGCTTTATCGGTCACATATTCCAAACCGTACGTCAAATGAGTTGTATTACCCAGGACAAGGAGTCGCAAAACTTACGGAACAAGTCAAGCACTTGCCTTGAAAAACCAACTGTGAAGAAAGTCATTGTTAACATTGGAGTAAATGATTGTCATATCTCTTCAGGTTTTTCTTTTGAAAAAAAAAGTAATTTTTTAAGTGCAGCCATTTACTTTTCAATCATCTTGCCTTCCTTAAAGCCGCACACCCTAGTTCCATCCAGCGAAAATAAATTATAATTTGGTTAATCTACAAACCTGTAACACACTTAGATCACGTTTTTATCAAATGGAGTGAAAAAGCAGGTTTTATATCGATAAATACGATGGGAATCCCCATGTCCCAATTGCTTGAAATAATTTTGAAAGTTTGTATTCTGGTGTCACCGGTAGATGTCGCTCGAAGCACAACAATGCCTACGTCACGACAAATTTCACAGATTTGGGGTTGCCGTCTTTTCACCTCTCCTGGACATGTGTTCCAACTGTTCTGTCCTGGTTGGTTACCCCTTCCAGGATATCGTAGGTCTTAGCAAAAATTATTTGGTTTTAAGGGTTTGTAAACGTTTTGTATTGAGATACTTACTTGTTGAAAAAGATTATTTGTTACTGAAAACTGTTCACGAACTGTGAAGAAAATCTCACAAAATGAAACAACAACACAAATCGATGTTGATTGCGCCGACCAGGCACGAGAAAACAAACAATCGAACCAAATGATAACGGTGCACGTGGTTACCAACGTCTGTGGACATTGAAATGGAAATATCCCGTCCTAAAAATAGATGACCTTGTCTATGCTCAACGGTTTTTCTCAAAACGTGCGTCCGTTTTCAGAAATACGAAAAACAAAAAAGCATTTTGTGGTATACAAACACCAGGCTTACCAGGATTACCAAAAAAAAACTTCAGGGTGAAATGGAAATGTATATTCTAAATAATAAAACGGTAACCTAAAGTGCAATTTTATTTGTGAAAAAATGGGTTTAATAGCGAAAAACAACGCCGTAATGGTTAACAACTAGCCGTAACTAGGGTGTGTCCCTTTAACTCGAGGTCAACTCCACAAAGTCACCAACAGCGCAAGTGAGAAAATAAGAACATTAGCACACTCGTTAATTATTGAAGTAATTGACAACTATGCTCCATTTGTTACTGTGAATAGTGCACACACACACACACACACACACACACACACACACACACACACACACACACACACACACAGAGAGAGAGAGAGAGAGAGAGAGAGAGAGGAGAGAGAGGAGAGAGGAGGGAGAGAGAGAGAGAGAGAGAGAGAGAGAGAGAGAATAACCCCAAAAACATGTATCATGACTACGTCCAGCCCCAGCAAATCCAAATATGGTGTTCTTGCCAACTTATTCCTGGAATCTGTAAGTCTAAGAATGTAAAGAACGTCAGAGGGACAGATCAAAGTCGTGGTACTGACATACCATCCCACAGGTGCATGTTACAGGGAGCACAGGTACACCCACCAGGATCTACCTATGTTTTCTCGTGATACATACCACCATCCAACTACTGGTTTTTTTTTTTTCTGCCTACAACAATCAATAATAGCAAACAGGTATCCCCACGGACAAACTGATCATGCTGACAGAAACCAGCACCCACACAACGAAAGTATTACTGTCTCAACCCACCCCCTGTTAACGCATACCTGTCTTCCAATGAACGGATGAATCGTCAAAAAATTTCAAACAATGATCCATATAATGCCAACATCTTCTCATGTCCAAATGACAGGATTAACAGTCAACAGGCATTAGACAATTATCCATTCTCACCTCATTTACAGTCTGCCCAGGCACCAGGTAGAGGCATCAATGTTCCTTGGGGTTTTCCGGCGACTGCTACCAGCAGGCCACCATTCAGTGGTCATCAGAGTGCCCAATATGTACTCCAACATCTGAACAACCTATTTAGATATTTGTGTTCATATATTTATGTACAATGTGCAGAGTATGTGAGAGATGTAAAGAAAGGGGTTGCATAGCCAGTGTACCAGCATTCCTGTAGTGTTAACATCTAACGTTCATTTTATTGGTCTCTCTGAGACATGGTTAGGATATAAGAGTGACTTCAATTTTACAGGATATAATTATATTTCCAATTCGCGCAGACAGTTTAAGGTTGGTATTCTGTAAGATTAACAATCCAGTGTGAAAATAATTATTTAGTGACTCAGATATGAAAGGCTACAACGTTTAGAAATTACCTATGTAATACTAGATGAACCAATATTTCTAGGCAAACCATAATTTTTATATAATAATTTACGAGAAGTTAAACTGATGTCATGAAGACTGTATCTGCATCCTATTTACCCTTCTACACAGTCAGCATCGTTTGTTGTTCAGTCAACAACATGTCCGTTCAGTGGATACAACACGACAGGGGATCTGTCTTCTTCACAGAGTCCAGGCATTGCACAGACGTAACTGCTCATCTTGCTAGGGTGTGTAGAGGGGTTGGTGAGCGATACAACGATGTTTTAGTATATTAATAAGCATGACCGCTATTGTGGTGGGTCAGTAATGGACTAAAAAGGGATACGGTAGATTGGTAAAACCAGTTTCCATGTCATGCTCAAAGGAACAATGACAAGAGTCTTGTTACAGGGATCATTTTATTCGGCCATCCGCTGCAGGTGCTGTGTACCCTGGTTTTAGATGGCAATACATGTCCATATCGTGCTAAATTAGTTGTTCTTGTCCACTGGATTGAATTAGCCAGCTTTTTCATGGTGCTAGATTAATAGTTTATGGCACAAGTCCTTTTGTCGATCGTTTTTAATCAACTACAATGTCTATCTGGGTGTATACTACCAAATCAAATCCTATAGACGAAACTAGTAATATATGTGGCTAAAACTTCTAACTGTAGCGTATCAATCGACATAAACACCACGGACATAAATACTACCACCCCTCATCCTTAAAGTGAATCAGAAAAAATTGGGGGTGAAGCTGCTCATTTCAGAGATAACGGATAGCATCTATGACTACCCTATTTCCGCACAACATTTTAGTACTTTTGTTATTACAGGTACCCCATACATGTTTCAAGCACAAGGCTAATTGACACAGTGGTATTAGATGAAATAAAATTGCATAAATATTTTGCCCAGATGAAACTTTTTTTTTCACCCAACACATTCACATTTATCACCAATCACTGGACTTGTGGTGTTAACGTCTTTATCAAAAGTTTGGTGCACCTCGAACTTTGACCCAGCCGGAAGTTATTTGGTTTAGTACTACTATCTACGCGTACACACAGAAAGGGGCCACATACCTGTCTTTATCATAGGCGTACCAACTCAAATTGTAATAGGGGGCTGTTGATTTTTGCCCGAAATATCAACCTCTAAACAAAAATGTCCGTATCTCGATTTTTATATTTCTGATAATACATTGGCAGGATTGTGCAGCTAGGCGTAATCAAAGTTTGTTTGTGTTTGTTTAACAACACTACTAGATTACATTGATTCATTAATCATCGGCTATTGGATGTCAAACATTTGATAATTCTGAAGTATAGTGTTAGAGAGGAAACCCGCTAAAAACTTCATTAGTAGCTAGGGATGTTTTATATGCATCACCCCACAGATAGGATAGTACATACCACGGCCTTCGATGTACCCGTTGTAGTGCATTGGCTGGAACGAGAAATAGCCCAATGGGTCACAGACGGGGATCGATCCTAGATCGACCACGCATCAGGCAAGCGCTTTACCACGGGCTACGTCCCGCCCCTCTAGGTATAATCAAGACAGGACAAGATAGCAAACACTTAAACATCAACCGGCGGATGGGAAGTGGGGGGTGGGGGTGGGGATGGGGGAGGGGGAGGGACACGTTTTTATGTCCAAATAAAACGATTTGCCCCAGCACCGGAGAGAGGAGCAATTTCCTTCTGAAATAACGTTCCCCTCCCAATCTACCTCCCACCCCACCCTGCCACCCCCTGTCGTCCTGAACGCTTATGGTCTTTATATATATAAACAGTACCAATACTGCGTGCCGTACTAGCGATCTGACACTGTGATCTCATTGAAACGGTCACGTGACATACCTTGTGACCTGTTGTCGATCAACGTGTAGGTCGTGTCTGTGAAAATACCTCACGGTCGTTTCGATGTAAGTACAAATCACATTTCTATAAAATACTGTTGCCTGTGGCTATACGTTTTCAATAAGTGAAAACAATGGTATTTAACAGTGTACACGTATTAAATACCATAAAGTTATATAAAAGTGTACACTTGTAGGTTACAGTTAGGCCTACTGTGTACGTGTTGTCAGAGACTTTGTGGAGACTTGTCACAACTTGAAACAGGAATGTGTTGCTATTGATCTCTTTATTTACGTCCTATACAAATCAATATTCGCTGTTTAACGACATACACTGATATCACCTAAGTTACTAGATGACGTCAGTCTACAGTTTACACTCAGTTATATGCATGTTAGTAATATCTGTATCTTTATGTACAAACAGTTGAACTCTAAACGCTTGATCAGTCACACCACACATCATTCAATTGATCGACCTATGAACATAGCAAAGTTGAACCATAAAAAATAAACAATAAACTGAATTAAATGGTATTCAAGTTACTGTTTAAATTAATTTTCGATATGTCTTTCCATTTGATGTCCTTTCATTGACGAAATAAATATTTCAAGTCTATTACTTTGATATCGGTGATACGAGGATATTATTGACATAACAACATTCTAATGGGGATATTTATATTATGGCATAATCAGGTGTTTTGGGGTATTTTTTTTTGTTTTCTTTGTTTTATTTATTATTATTATTACTATTATTATTATTATTATTATTATTATTGTTGTTATTTATTATTATTATTATTATTGTTGTTGTTGTTGTTGTCCCCAGATCATTGTGACGGTGTTAGGCTTAAGGTGCTCTCATCGCTTCATAGTATATACATACGTCTTATCAGATTAATGTTATAACTGAAAACCTTGTACATACACTGTACTGTTACACATATCACGTACATAAATATAAACGTACACATTAACATGTGCACCCGCACGTAACTACACCTATACATATATACATTGTATAGATAAAGAGCATCCTTTTTATGGATGCCTCAATAGCTAGGAAGGTATTGTGGCAAGCCATAGGTTCGAGTCCCAGCAACGGCATGGGACAATTTAATTATTTGCTGCGCCAGTGCGTTAATATATATGTATGTAATCGTCAACCTCGACATACATACAATATATAGATATTCATACATCAATAAATAAATAAATACATACATACATACATACATACATAGATGCACGCACGCACATACACACACACACACATACACACACACACACACACTAGCCAGTGTCACGTTTGCCTACTGTTTCATGTACGTAACCGGGATCGACCGCGTAGCTTGTGGGCCCATGCATATGGTTGAGTTAAAGAGCATCTTCAGAACATATCGTGGCAAGTCTGCAAGTTGCGGGCGATTCGGTGCTACAGGTTCGAGTCCCAGCAATTGCATGGGACAATTTGGAAGGCTAGAAAGGATTTAATTATACCCTGCACCGGTTCGTTAATATATATATGTATGTAATACGCAAACCCGACATACATACAATATATATATATATATATATATATATATATATAACACACACACACACACACACACACACACACACACACACACACGGGGGTTAAATCCGATATTACTGATTACAGTAAAGGAGCAAACAAAAACTAATGTTGGTGTATAAGAACGAGTGGACCAGGGTTGTAACATGATCAGGAACCTGCTCTCTCAAAACAATGTGTTTTATAAAGTTTGTATGAGCAACCTTTAATAATATAAAACATTAAGCCATAAAATATTTCATATTGACATTTTTAAAACGAATTTGTAATCACTGTTTGACAAGTGTTATCTAATCACATCCATTCGGTTTTAATAATTTTCTGTCTTATCTAATTTCAGTGGACAAAATGTCGGAAGTCCAACAATCTTTTCTGAAAAAGATCTACGAAAAACTGGTTCAAGGTGACCACAATGACATAAAACTAGTCTTTCAAGATGGCTCCACGACAGGAAGTAGACTGTGTCTGACAGCACTATCGTCCTATTTTGAGGTAATGTTGACGTCTGACATGTTGGAGAAGAACACTGGAGTGGTCACCTTACCGACAGTGTCTAAAGAAACCTTTGACGATGTGCTGAAATTTCATATTCTTGGTGAGGACGTCGTCAACGACGTCAACTGTTTTCTCTTGTTTGATGTCGCTGACATGATGCAACTGGATGACCTGAAGTCTGTCTGTCTGGCATATCTGAACAACAATCTTATACTGACCACAGACAACTGCGTTCTCAGGTGGAGATCATTAAAGAAGTACGGCTTGGAAGATCTTGCTACAAAGGCTTTTCAGTATGTAGTAAAAAATGTGGAGAAACTATCAGAGAATGGGTCAGTGATGGATCTGACAAAAGATGAATATCTCCAGGTGTTGTCTCGGGATGATCTGTCACAGAAAGAAGATGACGTGCTTCGAGATGTTCAGAAGTGGATCAGTCAGCACAATCCTTCAGTTGAAACTATGGTCGAGCTCTTCACACAAATCAAATTTGACCATGTTAGCATCAACTACTTGACAGATGATGTTATTTATACCACCTTTGTCCAACAACACGAAGCGTTACAACAAGTAGTTAAGAAGGGTATCAAAGCCTATTATTCATGCTACACAAAAATGAGCACATTTTGCAACAGCAGGATTTCAGGGAAAATGCTTGACGTTGTATTGGTCCTTCAAAATTCAGTTAAACTTTTATCTGTCGCATGTTTGAGTGATAAGCGCTGGCATGAACTTCCGGTATGTTCTAATCAACCAGGTGGATATTTTGCAGCAGCAGTCTTAGGCAAATCAATATATATTACTGGAGGAGATGAAACACTAAACTCAACGCATGTATTTAATGTATGGAGAAGAACGTGGCGTCGTGGTCCAGATCTCAAACAGAATCGCTATGAGCACTGTATGACTGTTCTAGATGACACGCTGTACGTGATTGGAGGAAGAGACAGTAACACTATAGAACAGCTGCAGCTGGGACAGGACGAGTGGCAGGTGGTGGGAGATCTCGGATGTAGACGACAATATGCCTGTGCTGAAGCTGTTGGAGAAAACATTCTGGTGATGGGTGGAAAATTGAATGCAAGGGTAACAGACCAGGTGCATTGCTTCAACACAAACACACACGCTGTCAGCACAATCAACATACAGTTGAAAAGTGGAACACTGACCAAATCATATCTAGAGATGCCAAACCTGTATTTGTTACATTATGACGGTTTTATTGACGTCATTCACATCGACGACATAAACACACCAACATTAAGAGCCGAGCGCGTTGGAAAATATTACCAATACGGTTACCATTTTGGATTTCTATACAAAGATGGCAGCATCATTGTTATTTCCAAGAAGGGCCTAGAGAAGCTGGACCTCAGAGATGGTTCCAAGGAACCCGTTACCATGGAAAATACACCATCATTTGGCAACATTTATGGTGCATTACACATGCAAATACCACGTTTGAGTTTGCAGTAAAATGACACATTACATCAACAAGAACAATAGAGATATGTTCTGTCAGGAGTCCGATCATGAGTTATGGTAGAAACATAAAAGGTAGCATATCAACGGGTCAAAGTTGGAAGTGCATCTAACTTTAAAAAGCGCATTAAGGCCACACCTTCCATTGGCGATGTACGAGTCTGTTATATAAAAAACTTCACGTAGACAGTAAATTATTGTAGTTTGATTTAAACTACTATCAGTGTACCGATTATTAGAGAGTTTACGATGTCTCTATGTGAGCTACCGCCTAACAAGCCTCATACGTGTGACGTGTTTCTAGGTCAGGGAAATACCTTTGCACGGGCGTGCGTGTGGTTTGCGTTTTTTTACGCGTACTAGACTATTCAACTAATTGTGTTTTTTCTCGTTCAAACCAGTGTATCACAACTGGTCAAATGCCGTGGTATGGGCTTTCCTGTGTGGAAAAGTGCATATAAAAGATCCCCTGTTGCACTAGGCACAATGTTGCGGATTTCCTCTGATGACTACGTGTCAGAAATGTCACGTCAATGTACACTAGTGGTGTCGTTAAACAAAACAAGCTTTATTTTTTTAACCCTCGATCCTGAGTATCCATGTGAATATCTTCTCACAGGTTTTATTAACGTGCGATATTCGTGAATAAATTGATCTTAAAACACGCTGAAACGGCACAAACACATCAGAGACTTAATACAACAGCCACATGATTAGCACGTGGGATGGCTGTGCTCGACAGCGGCTCTTGTAGACGTCTTTCGCCAGTATCATCGCCAGTATTATCGCCAGTATCACCGTTGAAGTCAAAGCATCATTTGCCGAGATTCTCGACGCTTCAAAGCCAATGATACTAACACAGAGTAGATGTCTCTGTGTTTTGTTTAAAATGATTAAGAAAATTCACAAATTGGTTTGTAGGTTGTTATTTTCAACTCCAACATGTAATAATAATGTATGATTATAGCACAAAACTGTCTCTCGGAACTTCCACTAGAGGTTGTGCTTTGTAAGAGAACTGCAAGGCGTGTGAACAGTATCTGTTCTCCCCGAGTCTATATTTCATGTATGTATGTATGTATGTATGTATGTATGTCCACAAATGACTGTCAGGTCAGATGTCGGGAATTAACTTGCTTATATCAATTTAATGTTCAAGCACGCTCGTTTTGAGCACGATTTCTGACTAGAGCCAGATATTGTACTCGAAACGGGAGGGGTGGGGGAGTGTTTAAAAAAAATTATAATTTAAAGTTAAAAAGGTTTATACAGATGATTAGCTAAACATACTTAATTGATGGTTAAATGAACTTTATTTACAAAGAAGTTAAAGGGGGGGGGGGGTAAACAAAGGGTTAAAAAAGGTTTCCACAAATGATTACGTTAAAAGTAGAATATTGACAATAACGTATTAATCTGGTATTTATGTCGGCGGAGAGTAGAAGGGAAGGTCCGCCCCATTTTTAATTCATTTCCCTAGTACCTCCCATCCATCACCTCCACCATAATATAAATGTTAGGAATTGAAGATTGATTAATAATATCATTTCCATATTAACCATATCATGAGTCCGCGTAAAACTAGGTGATTGGGGCTGTGACCGTCAAAAGAGCTATGTTTCATGGGTAAATTGTCCTTATTTATAAGACACATACTAAACACGTATCCATGTAATATGTAGTTGCCATGATGTACTCGTTCAGACGCCTGCAATATCCATGACAACAATTAAACTGCATTGTATCAGATTGCTCGTAACATGTTTTATTAGTGCTTCACCCTAATTGGTTTGATTGGCAAGTCGCTAACTAAGTGGATACCAGTTTGGTTTTAAACCAGGCTACGGCACAACTGATGCGATTTTTGCACTCCATGCTGTTATTATGAAAATGTTGGCGAGTAAAAAGAAATTGTATTGCTGTTTTGTAGACTATAGAAAAGCGTTTGATAGTGTAAATCGATGTAAATTATTATTTAAGTTAGCACGTTCCGGTATTACCGGCAAACTCTATAATATTATAAAATCGATGTATGACGGTTTGAAGACATGTGTTAAGTATCAGTCTCAGTTTTCAGACTATTTTAATTATAATACTGGACTAATGCAAGGTGAAGCGTTATCACCATTTTTGTTTTCTATGTATATTAATGATTTTGAAAATGAGCTAATTAGTGGCTTATGTGAGCCAATGTATTTACACGATATTTCGTTGTTTCTTGTAATGTATTGCTGATGACACTGTTCTTTTATCAGAGACAGTAGAAGGTCTTCAGAAGATGCTTGATGTGCTCTCTGCATATAGTACAAAATGGAAATCAGTGTGAACATAGATAAAACAAACACATTGTTGTATTCAGAAATAGAGGTACAATAACTTTTAAAGAACCATGGATATATAACGATGACCTAATTGAAATTGTTGATTGTTTTAATTACCTTGGATTGACATTGAATTTTAATGGAAAGTTTACTATATCACAGAGGGTAATTGCTTCACAGGGCAGAAAATGTATGAATCACATTTCAAGAATATGTAATAATCTATGCCTTAATAAGGACATGAAGTTACACGTTTTCGATACCTATGTTTCTAGTGTTTTAAATTATGGATGCGAAATATGGGGTTTCATCCTGCTCATGATATTGAACATGTACATATGGATTTTTGTAAACGAATTTTGAATGTTAAGAAATGCACACAAATGTAGTTGTTTGACAGAACTTGGAAGAGTTCCTTTAAGTATTATGCGAAAATTAGAATAGTTAAATATTGGTTGAAATTACTACAAACCAGAAATAGTATCTTAAAATAGTTATATGAAGATATGTTAGAACACATGAATCCCTCTAATGGCTATACCAGGTAAGAATTTACTACTATCAATAGGTTTCGGAGATGTTTTGGTGTAGTCAGCATGTAGATAGTGCTAACTCATTTTTAAATGTTTAGAATACGTCTAACGGACCAGTTTATTCAAGAGAAAGATGCTACAATAGACAAATCTCCAAAATGTACATTATATAAACTGCTGATAGACACTTTTTGTTTGCAATATTATCTTAGAATATCAATTCCTGAATGTTATGCCACGCTTATTACAAAATTTCGTGTATCTTCCCATCAATTGCTCATTGGACAAGGAAGATATTATGGTATAGAAAGATCTGAAAGAAAATGTAAATTGTGCAATAAGGACGATATAGAAGACGAATATCATTTTATTCTGATATGTCCATTGTATACAGGTTTACGAATTACTTACATAAAAAAATATTATTGGTTCAAACCATCTATGTTTAAAATTGTACAATTATTATCAGTTCAAAACAGAACAGAACTATGTAATCTCGGTAAATTTCTCAAACATGCAACCTTTTTACGTTCTAAGCATATATAACTGTCCATCATCCAATTACACAATCACCCATTGTATATATTATCTGTTTGTATCATTGTTTATTGAATGTATATGTATATGCCTATGAGCCGTAAGGCTTAAAGCTAATAAACTATAAACAATATATACCATGGCATACGTCAGATTATCAATTAACTAATTTTAATTAATGCACTTGTAAAAATAAATATATAATCCGTATTGTTATGAAGTTGACGTTTAGCACTGTTACATGGAGAAGGCAAATTTATGCAAGCATCCGTGGTGGATTGGCCTTTTTTAAATGTAAAACTGATTTAAAGGAACCACAACACCAGAGTGTGGCACTCCCATATTAAACCAAAGGCTACAACAACTGGTCCAATTTCTTTTAATGTTAAAGCCACCATCATTATTGCTAGACTTAGAATGGGTGTATCTTTTGGATTAAATGATACTAAATTTAATGTCAGAAAATCTAATACACCCAGTTGTTTAGTGTGTAATGCATTAGATAACGTTAATCACTTTAGACTGAAACTGGAAAATTTCTTTAATAATAATATTATTATTTTTAATTCTTATAATTTATTAAATCCCCCAAAACATTTTAAACAAGCAATAGACAGGTTGTTGATAGCCTTTTAACAAGCTAAAAATTAATATGTAACTTATCACGCTGAGGCTGTGCCTTTTCTGGACCTTAGCTTTAACTCTTTTTTTTTGAACATTTATATTCTATATTCAGTAGCTAGTTATATTGGTCTCTGTGGGATACTCCAGTGCTGCCGGTTTTTTTATAACGGAATCTCGGGTCTGTAGTGCTATATTCTCATTTTGCCGCGCCTGGCCTGTCCGTTCTCTATTTTTAATGCCTTTCCCCGGTATTTTTAAAATAATGTTGATATAAATTGTGTTTAGTAAATAATATATTTTATTTATGTTTTTTATAAGTGGTGTTTAGTAGGTATGTTATATGTGTTAGGGTTCAGCGCATTAGGGTTTGTATAACGGAGTGGGCTCTGTACCTGGCAGTAATGCACCTCACCCACTTCCGGGCTTGACACTATGATATAGTTTTTTTTTTGTTTTTCTATTATAATAATATTTATAGTTTGGTGTTTTGTTTTTAAAATTGCATTCATGTTTACTGGCATGCCGTTTTAAGTGTGTTTGGTTTCTTTTATCCAGTTTTTAAATCATTGGTTAATAAAAAAAAAAGAAAAAAAAGCACAAGAAGAATTTATATAGGGCAGGATACTGCTCCTATGCCGGCGCGACTGAGACTTGGTTTTTCCATACCTCCTCACAGTCCGTCAGGTTGTTATACATAAAGTGGTGAAAGTAGTCTGTTGAATGACGTAACGTTTTTGTTCTCTTGGTTGAAAGAGAGGCGCCTCGGTTTTTTCCGGATCTACCAGAATTTTTTTACGTTTCACCGCCACGACTTGCCAGAGCAAACAACTATTCAAAATCCACAAAAGACCTAAACTATACTTTTCTAGTATCCAGACGTTGGAAAATATTTACAAATCTACTAGTAGCCCTATCTCCAGGAATTGCCAAACGCTGGATTTTCTTTCACCTTGAGGGGCGCTGGTACTGGGGGGGCAGCACGCGATGGACGAATGTGGAGGTGGTTTGGTGGGTTGGTGAGGGAGGGGTATTCCACCGGAAATACAGGGTTAGGGCGTTTAGGCGTAGGCAGTTTCGGCCCTAGGATGTCTTTAGGTCTGACCGGGGGCAGGGTTAGGGTTAGGGTTAAAGCCTTTTGTTTTCTTTGTAGCATGTAGTGAATTTACATTATGTGCTGAGAATGGCAGTAAAAACATTTTTATCGTTTTTGACAAAAACTATATCTGTCTGTACGATACATGTGTACCACCTAAACAATACGAAGCCCTTTGATGTCAATAAACCCAAGAAGTGTTAAATTATTCGCAGAATGGATCGATATTTATTGCGGGGATTTTTTTAACGACTAAACCTGCTCCACCGAGGGGGGATGTGTGAATAGTAATAGATTTAATTTCTTGAAAATAGCATGTACCGTCAGATATTTATTACAAGCGTTGAGACAAAATTTTTGGGACAATCCTATATCGTTAGCAATTGCATCAAAATAATAGATTTAAATGGTATAGAGAGAGTTCTTTTTAAATGCCTGTTAAATAACACTACATTTTAAACAGGGGTCCTATATAGTAGGGAATAATTCATATGCGCCATCCCATAAACAGGAGGAGCAAATGACCACGGCTTTGATGTACCAGTCTTGTTAAAAAAGATAAGCGCTAGGACGGAATTCGAGCTACCTTAAGCTCGATGCGCGGTTTCCTGGTCTGGGATTCGCAATCCCCGTAGGTTGGGCCCCATTTGGGCTATTCTCCGTTCAGCCAATGCACCCACGAATGGGTTATCAAAGGCGTGGTAATTATGTACACACCTGTCTGTGGTGATGGTGCACATTCAAAGATCCCTTGCTGCTATAAATCGAAAAACAAGGTAAGTTAGCCCATGAAAGTGGCGACCGCGGGTTTCCTCTCTCAATATATGTGTGGTCCTTAACCATATGGGGGACGCAGTATAACCGTTAAATAAAAAGTTGTGGGCTGAGTGCTACGTTAAACATAAAACATTTCGTCTTTCTTTTTGTTCGTTTTGCTTCCAATAATCTTCTGTCAGTAAGTAAACTACTCGAGAATGGTTGGACTGTCTGCAAACGAGACATAGATCTACCTCAGGCGGTAGAGCTTTCGGACTTTGGTCCGCAGGATCCATAAGCGTAACAGGGTGCGCGGACGTTTTAGCTCAGTCGGTGTTAGAGCTTGTTGGTGACTTTTGGTCGCAGGATCCATAAGCGTACAGGGGGGGGGCGGAACGTTCGCTCTGTCGGAAGAGCTTTGGTTACTTTGGGCGCAGGATCCCATAAAGGGGCAGGGGGCGGGACGTAGCCCAGTGGTAAAGCGCTTCGCTTGAATGCGCGGTCGTTTGGGTCGATCCCAGTCGGTGGGACCCCAGTGGGGCTATTTCTCGATCGATCCAGGTGCCACAACGACGGGCAGTTGTCTTTGATCCTGTCTGTGGGATGTTACACTAAAAGATTTCGTGCTACTAATGGGATAAATGTAAACGGGTTTCCTCTATACGACTATATGTCGAAATTAAATGTTTGACATCCAATAGCCGGTGATTAATACAGTCAATGTGCTCTAGTAGTGTCGTGAAACAAACCAAAGCCAAAAAAAAACCTATAGTGTACTGGTATAGCGTACAAACATGAGAGGTCGAAGGCATATTTTATATGGAGGGGGGGGGGGGTGGTGGGTGGAGGGCAACCCTACACTTGTATGGTAGTGAATGTATGTATGTTATGTATGTATTATGATTTTATCACAATTTAAATACAGTAAACAAAAAAAAGAAGAAGAAAAAGGTTTGATTGCGGGGGAGGGGGGGGGGGGGGGGTGGACTGTCGCCGTGTCCCATCGTACTGGTTGGGTTCATGGTCAGTTGACCCTCCATCCCACACCAACCCATAATTCGGGCAAAATGACATGAAAACTCTTCACCAAGTATTTTTAGTACCATTTTATATTTTATTAATTGTATTCCATGTAAATCAATGTGTAGAGATTCATTTTGAATCATATATATATACCTGTTTGATAGTTAAAGGTTTTTTGTTTAACGATACAACTTGATCACATTGATTTATTAATCATCGGCTATTGGATGCCAAACATTTGGTAATTCTTACACATAGTCTTAGAAAAGAAACCCGCTACATTTTCTAATTAGTAGCAATTAATCTATTATATGCACCATGATACAAGTAGTACGTGGGTCTGTTGAGCCTCATGTATGCAAATGAGCTAGGTCACGTGACCTGTCCTGCGCTCTGATTGGTTGACCTCTAAGGTACGTGGCCTCTTCTGATTGGCTGACCTCTAAGCGTGGGGGCGTGGCCTAATGACGTCACGTTCAGTGCATGACCTCGGGGGTCGTGCAGCGGGCTGACCTTCTTTAAGCGTGGGGGGCGCATACTTTAATGGGGTTTAATGACTGGACAGCTGTGGGAATCTGACCTCTGTGTCAGGCAACACCGGAAATGTTGCCGGTAAGTTTTTGATTAGTTGTTAACTGTCGGGGGGTCCTTTGATGCTACAGGAAACAGATGGTGCGGAAGTAGTTAATGACCCCTAGAGTGGTGTCGAATGATGGCTGTGGTTAGTTAACTGTGAACCAGCCGTTGATGTACCAGGAAACAGATGGTCTGTGGAAGTCGTTTAAGATGGCAAGATGGATTGACAGGGTGTGGTTGATTAAGGAGAGAAGAACCAGTTCAACGGGGAAGTGGAAATTGCCAGAGGAAAAAAATCCCCAGGGGTTTTTACCAGAGGTCGGGGAATAGGTTTGAAACGTGTCCATATACGGCGTTGGCCATGAGGTCATTTCAGAATGTGTGCAGACACGTCTTGAGTGGGGTATCTCGCGAAATGAGAAACAGTCAACGGGGGGAGTGGAAAATTACAGAGGAATAAGGTCCCCAAGGTTTTGCCAGGATGTCGGGGCGGACTGATACTACGACTGAAGGGATTGTACAGTGAAACATCTTCTCTGACGTCTTGATGAAGGGAAACTGATTTGCCGAGATACGAGTGTAAATTGTTTAGGAGGACCCCCCAGGAATGATCAAACGTATCCCACAAACCACCCCTTCTTTTGATTATTTGGGTGGGGTTTTTTTTTTTTTTTTTGTATCTAATAAAAGATGCGTAATTTTATGGAACAAATAATAAAAAACCCTATACAAAAATGTTAACGTTTCAGACCACGAAGAGGAGAGAGAGAAGGGAGAGGGAGAGAGAGGGAAAGGAGAGAGAGAGAGGAGAGGAGAGAGAGAGAGAGAGGAGGGGAGAAGAAGAGAGAGAGACAACAGCGAGAGACAGCCCGGGTGGGTTATTTTAAACGGACACATCACAACATCTCGGCGGGAACGTCCTACGTCGGGCCATTTACAAAGGTTTTGGATATTGTCAGGGCTTTATTTGTGTCAAGAACTAAAACCCTCCCGTCCTCGGGCGTTCGACTGACTGGCCGAAACAGGGAAAGAGCTCCCGAAATGTTTTTGACACTATTACGACTTTGTGCCGGAAACTGAGAGATCCATGTTACCCAAGATCATTCAATAACGGGGCATAAATTTGAATGCAACCCGAATATTAGACGTGTCCAACCAATGCTCCCGGTTGACCGGACGGGAAAAACCCAGGACCGGTTTTGGAC
>NC_054706.1:13488226-13623226 GCF_016097555.1 Gigantopelta aegis
TTGGGAGGGGCGGGTTATTTTCAGACGGAAATTTCTCCTCTCTCCAGTGCTAGATAGATACATAATAAATAGAGGCTATTTCATGGGGTTTTTCTCCCTCTCCATTGCTAGATAGATACATAATAAATAGAGATTATTATGCGAGCTTGTGAATCGTACTGATTTTACGAAACGAGTGTCGGGATTATTGTATTATCCGAGCGAGGGTAATACATGAATCCCGACACGAGTTTCGTAAAATCAGTACGATTCACACTCGAGTGTAATAATTTCTTTATTATCCACATTATCCAAAATATTATTTTTAGGACCATGTCAAAACGTTTGAAAGTAACTAAAAAGACACGACGAAACGACGTCATTTTCCAAAATGATGTTATTTTTTATAAGCGTTTACACTGAGGAAGTCATATTAAGTTATGACGTCGCATCACAAAATTACGTCATTCGTGGTGCACGTGAATTCATTATGACACACGTGGGTCATACTGATTATATTTCCCTGATTATCTTTAACTATGTGGATAATAACTACGTTTAACATGCCCATACACCACTTGGTTTTCTAGCCCGAGTACTCTGACTGTAAGAGAGCTAGACGGACATTTTGACACAAGTACGCTCTCATTACATAGGACTGTTGTGATATTAGAGCGGAAATCTTTGACTACTTTTTGGTGGTCGGCGATTGCCAAACAATTACATAGCTTGGTCTCTGACTGTAATGAGAGCGTGTTTATGTCCAAATGTCCGTCTAGCTCTCTTACAGTCGGAGTACTCGGGCTATTGGGTTTCGAACACGCACGTCCGATAAGATCGGTTTCCTGACTCGGGATGGGGGGGGGAGGGGGATGGTATAGAGTTGAAAATGGGCAGAATTTTGAAAATAGCAACGAATACTTATATAATTTGGTGCAGTTTAGGACAGTCTAAAATAACAAAAAGAAAGAAGAGAGGATCCGACTATCTAATAATTTTTTTTATTTTTTTAAAGAAGTAAGTCCGATCTATATGGCCCGGGCGGGGGGGGGGGGGGGGGGGGGGGAGATGTTAGTTTAAGGTGGGCGGAATTTGGAATACGAATTTAGTAGTTAGGTCAAAGACCTAAAGCCAAAATGAGCTCATTCATACTACTCATGTCTAGACAAAAATTTAAAATCCAAAGAATAAAATTGAGTGCTCGACCGAAAGGGTTTTAAGGTGATTCGAGCAATTTAAACGGGCTGCCAAAACAAAGTGCGTCGGACTGTTTACAAAATAAATAAATAAATAAATAGATAAAATAAGATAAAAATAATAATTAACAATTAACAAAAAAAATAATAAAATGAAATTTTGAATGCCGGCCACAAATTTTAAAGTCCGACTTAGCCCTTGGAACGGTTGGCGACTACGGGGACGAGATGAAGTGCTTGGCGTTGAACTGCGGCACCAGTTTCCTCCACCGGTGGGCTAGTAAGGTCTTGGCTAGCTCGACGTAATGGGCGCCGGCGATGATCTTCAGTACTCTGTGGACGGTGTAGTTGTCCATGTCTTCGAAGAGTATTCCCTGTCTGTAGAGATCATCCCGGCACGACGTCACCACAAGTCCAAACTTCCCGTCTCGTAGTTCCATGGCGTAGATGGCACACTCAACTCCGTTAGGAAACTTCTTAAAGTTGCCCTCAAGAATGCTTCCCGGCAGTGAGCTGGTGTCCGAGGTGTCCCCAACCAAGCATCGAGCGTACTGGCCCTTGATCTTGGAGATGGCGAGACTCCAGGCGGCGTCCCTGCCCCGGGCGGTCGCGGAAGGCCGGACCTTGGCTGGCTGGTCACTACTCGGTGGGGTGACGGCTTTCCGCTTCGCAGCAGCAACATCCATAGGGGTCTTGGCGGAGCCCACTGGGAGTGGGGGACTCGACGCCGACCGCCTCGAAGGGGTTGGAACGGGAGACGCGCGCCGTGGAGTCTCGCAGATGGCTGTGTCCAACTGCGGCGACTACTGGTCCACTGACTCAGTCTGTTCAGACATATCTGCGTCAGCTGGCACTGGTTCGTCGGGTCTCGGGGGTAGGGGCGGCTACGCAGACGGGCCCGCCGCTGGCGATCGAGCCGCCAGTTTATGTCCCCCCCCCCCCCGAGCCGCCCCTGGTGCAGGTTCCCTCTTCCTCTTTCCTCTTCCCTTCCTCTTCGTCGTCTTCGTTACCGCGTCGCCATACCCGAAAGTCACGGTTACCCGAGACCCATTGTAAGCGACGCGGTATTCCAACAAAGAGCCGTAGCTTGCAGTAAGTCCCCCCCAGGTGGGGGAGGGACTCAAGAGAGCAGAGCGACACATCTTTTCTCATCGAAGGCATACCTCGGAATGTCGAGTGCTGGAGCAAATCTTTTCATTTGAACATAAAAACGTGCCCCCACCCCCACCCCCCACTTCCCATCCGCCGGTTGATGTTTAAATGTTTGCTATCTTGTTCAGTGTTGATTATGCCTAGAAGGGCGGGACGTAGCGCGTGGTAAAGCGCTTGCCTGATACGTGGTCGATCTAGGATCGATCCCTGTCCGTGGCCCATTGGGCTATTTCTCGTTCCAGCCAATGCACTACAACGGGTACATAAAAGGTCGTGGTATGTGCTATCCTGTCTGTGTATGCATATAAAACATCCCTTGCTACTAATGAATAAAATGTAGCGTGTTTCCTCTCCAAGACTATACTTCAGAATTATCAAATGTTTGACATCCAATAGCCGGTGTTTAATAAGTCAATTTACTCTAGTGGTGTTGTTAAACAAACACAAACAAACTTTGATTAAGCCTAGCTGCACAATCCTGCCAATGTATTATGAGAAATATAAAAATCGAGATTCGGACATTTTTGGTTAGAGGTTCATATTTCGGGCAAAAATCAACAGTCCCCTATCACAATTTGAGTTCGTACGCCTAAGTTAAAGACAGGTATGTAACTTGCTAAGACAATGCCAATCATTCTCAGTATCTAGATTGAGTTGGAAATAACAAATGTAAATGGCTGTAGTTTTAAAAATGTTATTAATGAGGCCAAACAGTATGAAATGTACTAATATATGTTCACTTCGCCTATTTTTATCAAACTTCTCCCCTTTATTCTGGAAAGGGAGAAGTCATTTCTACTTTTTCAATTCTAGATTAGGGCCTGAATAGCTAGATGTAAACACACAATAATGATTATAAATCAAGTTGAAATGTGTATCCTAAAACAGTAGTTCAAATTATTGTAGAGTAATCAATAGTCGCGCACGTCAATAGTCGCGCACGTCAATAGTCGCACACGTCACATTGTTTTCTAAAGCTCATGAGCGCAAGCGAACCAGTGACGTCACATTGATCAACAAATGATAAAATAAACACTTCCTGGTTCTTGACAGAATATGTCTAAAGTGAAAAACATTTTGACAAGTGATTGACGTCATTTGTTTTTTTATCACTGAAAAGTCTGTTTTCTCGAATACGAAATATAAGGGTCCAGAGACGGAAATTGCCGAACATGTAAATGTAATGGAGTGCGCGACTATTCGTAGTACGCCAAAAGTGGTTTCCATTTTTAGAAAACCCACTTGATTTGGCAAATGAATTCGGCAGTAAATATTAATAACAAATAGTGTGTTACATACAACAAAGGACCAACTATTTAAGTAAATAATATTTGTTTTATTTATTTTCTGTTACACATGTTTCCTTTACTGTTTGTTTTTAGCTGTGCGACTATTGATTACTCCAGTAGCCTATATATTACACCCATAGCATAATTGGTTTGTGAATGGAGGGGTGGGGGTGGTAGGTCTGCATACGTTGCATATTTGTGAGTTGCATGGTCTAGTGTTACGGGGGGTGGGTTTTTGTGGGGGTTGGAAGGTGTCTAATTTTTACCAAAATCGCGTTAGGTAATATTTGTATGGCCCCTAAACCCTATTTACAGGATTTTTTTCTCTTGTTTTTAATTTTAGAAAAATAAAAAAAATTAAACAGCCTACTGGTGAATGAGAGGAACTCTCGCTTAAATAGCAATACCTAACTAGTGGTGGTATCATAATTCAAATTCATGGTTTTCCATGTCTTAACTACGATTAATAAACCAAAGCAAAACCTTTCTTATGAATCAGTCAAGAAGACTTGACTTTCTTTTTTTAATAAAACTAATTTCTATGCAACATGATGCCGAATTTCGTTTACCTGCCCACAGTAAATTGTATCAAACCCTTACAACATAAGCTCAGTTTCAGAGTATTTACTTGTATATATCATAAGCTATCAAATTTAATTTAATTTAATTTTTCCCCCAATATAATTAGAATTTCTCAAAAATTCTGTTCCTATTTATTTTTATTTGACTAAAGATGACAAAAGAAAAATGGCACCAGGCTATCACAACAATATATATTTTAGGACGTGAAGTGAATAACATCTTTATTCATTATACGTTGTTGTTGCTGTGCTCTCATTTCACTGGGTTTAAAAGCCACACCCACTAAGACAACTATTTACGGTAATTTAATAAAAAATATATAATGATAATAATGGTCATGCGCACGTTTACCAGAGGATCCAGCATAAGTCGACACCTGCGCCCATGACAGGTGCACGCTACCGGCTGCAGAGAAGTAAATTGACAAATCAGCGTCGTGTTGCCCACGAAGATAGTGCTTTTAAAACACCCTCCCATATTTGAATAAAATTATTTATGAGTTTGAAAATAGGTAAGAAAATTGGATCTTTGACAGGAATTGCACCTACATTTATGGTGCACAGTTGTGTTGAACGAGATCTCACTTTTCACGAGTGATTTGTACATACCGAGTATGAATATATGGTCGGGGTGGAGAGACTTCCTAGCAGCCGTGAAATGGAAAATTGGGGGATGCCTCCAAAAGTAAAAGATTATTTCCAGATTTAGGTTGACATCACCCAGTTCAGACATACTTGCTGCACAAAACAAGGACTGGCCATCATCACTACATGTGTGATTCACCTGGAAAAATTCTCTTTTTGTATTTTTTTTTGTATTTTTTTTTTTTTTTTTTTTTATGCATTAAACGATTGGTATTTATAACAGTTACAAAATTTGATTGTCGACCAATGTGGTTTGTAGTCGAACATACACATTTTCACAACTTAGTTCTTGTTCACTTTAGAGTAAAAAACAACAAAACAAACACATTGTTAACCAGATATGGAATCATTTAGTGTGTGACATACAAATAAAGACACACACACACACACACACACACACACACACACACACACAGGATAACCACGTTTATTCATGTATATTTGTATTGCTATGAAACTCTTTGCCAAGTCAGTGTAACACGACTGGTATATCAAAGGCTGTGGTATGTGCTATCCTATCTGTGGCATGGTGCATGTAATAGATTAATTGCTACTAATGAGAAAATGTAGCGGGTTTCTTTTCTAAGACTATGTGTAAGAATTACCAAATGTTTGGCATCCAATAGCCGATGGTTAATACATCAATGTGATCAAGTTGTATCGTTAAACAAAAAAACTTTTACTATAAAACAGGTATATATAAACTTTTACTATCAAACGAAACGAATCTCTACGCATTGATTAACATGGATTACAACTAATGTCAGTAAGATGGTACTAAAAATACTTGATAAAAAGTTTTCATGTCATTTTGCCCGAACTATGGGGTGGTGTGGGGTGGGGGCAACTGATCATCTAACCAATAGCGAGGGGACACGCCCCCCCCCCCCTCCCCCATCAAAGCTTTTTTCTTCTTTTTTGTTTACTGTATTAATTTGTTATTAAATCATACATACATACATACATACATACATACATACATACATATATACATACATAGTGTGCCCCCCCCCCCCTCCCCCCCCTTCCATTTAAAATCCTGGCTATGCAAATGCTTCCGACCCCTCGTCTTGTACATGTACGCTTATGGTTTGATTTGTTTAACAACACCACTAGAGCAAACATTTGTTAATTTCGACATATAGTCTTATAGAGGAAACCCGTTACGTTTTCCCATTAGTAGCGAGGGATCTTTTATGTGTAACATCCCACAGACAGGATAGCACATACCACGACCAGTCGTGGTGCACGGGATCGAGCGAGAAATAGCCCAATGGGCCCACCGACGGGGATCGATCCCAGACCAACCGCGCATCAAGCGAACGCTTTACCACAGGGCTACGTCTCGCCCCCTGTACGCTTATGGATCCTGCGACCAAAGTACCAAAGCTCTACCGACTGGGCTACGTCCCACCCCCTGTACGCTTATGGATCCTGCGACCAAACTACCAAAGCTCTACCGACTGAGCTACGTCTCGCCCCCTGTACGCTTATGGATCCTGCGACCAAAGTACCAAAGCTCTACCGACTGAGCCACGTCCCGCCCCCTGTACGCTTATGGATCCTGCGACCAAAGTTCTACCGACTGAGCTACGTCCCACCCCCTGTACGCTTATGGATCCTGCGACCAAACTACCAATGCTCTACCGACTGAGCTACGTCCCGCCCCCTGTACGCTTATGGATCCTGCGACCAAAGTACCAAAGCTCTACCGACTGGGCTACGTCCCACCCCCTGTACGCTTATGGATCCTGCGACCAAACTACCAAAGCTCTACCGACTGAGCTACGTCTCGCCCCCTGTACGCTTATGGATCCTGCGACCAAAGTACCAAAGCTCTACCGACTGAGCCACGTCCCGCCCCCTGTACGCTTATGGATCCTGCGACCAAAGTTCTACCGACTGAGCTACGTCCCACCCCCTGTACGCTTATGGATCCTGCGACCAAACTACCAATGCTCTATCGACTGAGCTACGTCCCGCCCCCTGTACGCTTATGGATCCTGCGACCAAAATACCAAAGCTCTACCGACTGAGCTACGTCCCACCCTTTGTACGCTTATGGATCCTGCGACCAAAGTACCAAAGCTCTACCGACTGAGCTACGTCCCGCCCTCTGTACGCTTATGGATCCTGCGACCAAAGCACCAAAGCTCTACCGACTGAGCTAGATTATATCTCTGCTGCAGACAAGTCCAACCATTCTGAGTAGTTTACTGACAGAAGATTGTCAATATTGGAAGCAAAACCAACAAAAAGAAAGAAAGAAATGTTTTATTTAACGAAGTCCTCGGCACATTTTATTTACGGTTATAATGCGTCAGACATATGGTTAAGGACTACACAGGTATTGAGAGAGGAAATTCGCTGTCGCCACTTCATGCGCTACACTTTTCGCTTAAGGCCCTGGTATGTGCTATCCTGTCTATGGGATGGCGCATATAAAAGATCCCTTGCTGCTAATCGAAAAGAGTAGCCCATGAAGTGGTGACAGCGGGTTTCCTTCCTCAATATCTGTGCGGTCCTTAACCATATGTCCGACGCCATATCACCGGAAAATAAAATATGTTGAGTGCGTCGTTAAATAAAACATTTCCTTTCCTCCGTTTGTTTTATATTTTATGCCAGCTGGTATATGATATAAAACAGACCAGCGCTAGAGGGCGCTCGGGCTAAATTATCTGGTACGTACAGTGACATTTGTACCACGATTTATATATTTTTTTAAAAACTGCTGGAGGAGAAGCCAACATAGGTGCAGCCATTGCAGTTTGCTTTAACATTGAACATAGCCCGAGTACTCGAACGATGACAGAGCTAGACGGACATTTGGACGGTCGGTAGCGCTCTTACCAATCGTCCGTCTAGCTATCTTACCGTCAGAGTACTCGGCCTACAAACAAGTGCCGACTTAAGTGCCGAAATAAAATAGGTTAACAACACGTATTCTGACGACGATTGCGACAGTTTAAAAGATAAAAACTTTATTCAATATTAACATTCCATATACGGAACTGGATGCAAAACATGTTATATATTTAAACAAAGAAGACACAAACACAAAGTGGATATAAACGAAGCTCAGCTCTAAATGCCCAATTATATGCACGACTGTTAAAATGTAGTGTTGATTTACAGACCTTTAAATGGACTAAAGCTCTCTCTCTCTCTCTCTCTCTCTCTCTCTCTCTCTCTCTCTCTCTCTCTCTCTCTCTCTCTCTCTCTCTCTCTCTCTCTCTCTCTCTGTGTGTGTGTACCATTTAAACTAATTTTGATGCAATTGCTAATGATATGAGGGATTGTCCAAATTTGTTTTTTTTATATTATCCCAGCAATTTCTTTTGTCTCAGTGCTTGTAAAAAATGTCTGACGGTACATGCATATTTTCAAGAAAATTAAATCTATTACTATTCACACATCCACACTCGGTAGCAGTTTTAGCGTTAAAATCCTCGCCAATTACTATCAATCCATGCTGCGAATAATTTAACACTTCATTGCTTATGACACCAAAGGGATGTCGTATTTTAGGTGGTACAAAGGTAGTACAGACAGATATATTTTTGTCACGATAAAAATGCTTTACTAATTCTAGTACATAATGTAAATTCACTACATGCTACAAAGAAAACAAAAGGCTTTAAATCAGTTTTACATTTAAATAAAGGCCAATCCACCTCGGATGCTTGCATAAATTTGCCTTCTCCATGTAACAGTGCTAAACGTCAACTTTGTATTGTTCTTTATAACAATACGGATTATATATGTATTTTTACAAAGTCCATAAATTAAAATTAGTTAATTGATAATCTGACGTATGCCGTGGTATCCACTTAGTTAGCGACTTGCCAATCAAACCAATTTGGGTGAGGCACTAATAAAATATGTACACAACGAGCAATCTGATACAATGCAGTTTAATTGTTGTCACGGATATTGCAGGCGTCTGAACGAGTACACCACGACAACTACCTATTACATGAATACGTGTTTAGTATGCAGGGCGACCAACCTAACGGAAATATTTTTCCGGAATTTTCTGGTATTGTCATTTTTAAGCGCGCGAACGTCATTTTCAAAACAATAGTTTAAAGCACGCGAAAACGCCATTTTCAAAAATATAAAAAATGACTTAAACAGCGCCTATTTGACATATTTTAAAAAATAACAACAATCAAAGAGATACATAATAAAAATCCACATAAGTGGCAGAATTTTTCTACTTCCTTTTTAAGCATAGCCCTACTTTATGGCTTGTCTAATTTATAAAACATGCTAAATATATTCATCAGTGTAAATAAAGTTACTATACCTACACGCCGTGGCGAAGTTGCATGCATCGCCATAGAACCGATGTCTGTCCCGTAGTAATTACTATATGATATTTGAAATATCTTTAAAATGAATACCATCGGCGTCCCAAACTGCGTTCACCTAACGACAAAAACACTAATACGATATTTACGGAAATACTATTCTACATTTTTCTGCTACAATACGTGAAACAAAATAAATTGCAATCAAGTAACGTAAAAAATCTACAATGTGGACGTAAAACAAATCCATTCTAATAAATAAAAGTGAAACACTCTCCATTAAAAAGGAAAGGGTTCGACGTTTCTAACTGCGTTCAGGCAAATGCGTTTGCAAAAAGTATCGTACTGCGCATGTGCGGTTTGTCATTTTCCATTTTTAAGGCAACTACATGAAAAAATATATGTTTCTTAATTATGTACAGTTGCCGAACACTTAATTTATTTAAAAAATTTAAAGGAAAAATTCAATTTATCAAGCGTTCTGGTCCGGTCCGCGTTTTATCAACACACATCGCTCACACTTGATGTCAATACTGATAGTCATTACATTCATACCTGCGAATAGTTTGTGAAATATCATTTTTTTTAATGAATTGATTCTGAATTAACACAATTTATATACTCAAAATTATTTACAACTGTTATGAATGGATTATGAATACTATTCACTACAATAGAGGCACAAAAATGTAGCATACCTTTAGCAGATCGAATGTAATAACTGAAAACAAATTTTAACAACAGGGGTCTTAAAAATCGTAAAAATTAAATGCTTTGACCGTGTTGATCTGGCACGTGTGAGGTCATGTGACACGCACCGAATGTTAATTCATCTTTCTCCATTTTAAGTCAATTTCTACGAGTCATGTAGACCCGATATCGGTAGTTTTAAGGAATAAACAAAAACGACTTTGTAAAATTAATGGTTTTAGGGGTTTGTAAAATTTTGTATTTAGATACTTACTTTTCTGAACTTTATTGTTTATGAAAATGTTCCTGAACTGTGAAGAAAAACCTCATAAATGAACGACATGCCGATGACAACAAATCGGACGGTGATTGCGCGAACCGTGCACGAGAAAACAAAGTGAACGGAATTTGAAGCATAACGCAGTTAGGGACGTTGACGATACATAAACTACATAACAAGTAAGACAAATTTCATACATGGCTTCAGTTTACTCGATTGTCAAAAAAAATTTCATTGGTCGGCTGTTGACAAATACAGCCAATAGACAAACGTCTTAGTAATAGCACGAAACAGTCGATAATACCAAGTTCAGGTTGCAATTGAGAATGCAGAATGATAAACTCTGTTTAATAAACTCGGGATTTAAAAATATAGAAAATTAAAAATATATTCAGAAATGGTTGCTTCAAAAAAAAAAAAATTATAGCAAGTTTGGAAAAAAATCCGGATATTTGGCATTAATTCCGGAATTCCGGATATGGGTTAAAAATTCCGGATTTTTCGGAAAATTCCGGAAAGTTGGTCGCCCTGAGTATGTGTGTTATAAATAAGGATAATTTACGCATTAAACATAGACTCGGGGAGAACAGATACTGTTCACACGACTTGCAGTTCTCTTACAAACTCTAGTGGAAGTTCCGAGACAGTTTTGTGCTATAATCATACATTATTATTACATGTTGGAGTTGACACTGGCGATACGACGTCTACAAGAGCCGCTGTCGACACAGCCATCCCACGTGCTAATTATGTGACTGTTATAAGAAGTCTCTGATGTGCTTGTGCCTTTCAGTGTGTTTTAAGATCAATTTATTAAAAATATCGCACGCTAATAAAACCTGTGAGACGATATTCACATGGATACTCAGGGTCAAGAGTTATAAAGTTAGTTTGTTTTGTTTTGTAGTCATCAGAGGAAACCCGCAACATTGTGCCTAATGCAGCAAGGGATCTTTTATATGCACTTTCCCACAGACAGGAACGCACATACCACGGCCTTTGACCAGTTGTGGTGCACTGGTTGGAACGAGAAAAAACACAATCAGTTGAATCATCTTCTACGATTACAAAAACGCGAACCACACGCACGCCGTGCAAAGGTATTTTATTGACCTAGAAACACGTCACACGTATGAGGCTTGTTACGCGGTAGCTCACATAGAGACATCGTAAACTCTCTAATAATCGGTACACTGGTAGTAGTTTAAATCAATCTACAATAATTTACTGTCTATGTGAAGTTTTTATATAATAGACTGATACATCGCCAATGAACGGTGTGGCCTTAATGCGCTGTTTAAAATTAGATGCACTTCCAACTTTGACCCGTTGATATGCTACTTTTTATGTTTTTATGTTTCAACCATAACTGATGATAGGACTCCTGACAGAGAACATATCTCTATTGTTCTTGTTGATGTAATGTGTCGTTTTACTGGTAACAGAAACGTGGTATCTGCATGTGTAATGCACCATAGATGTTGCCAAATGATGGTGTATTTTCCATGGTAACGGGTTCTTTGGAACCATCTCTGAGGTCCAGCTTCTCTAGGCCCTTCTTGGATATAACAATGATGCTGCCATCTTTGTATAGAAATCCAAAATGGTAACCGTATGTGTCATATTTTCCAACACGTTTGGCTCTTAATGTTGGCGTGTTTATGTCATCGATGTGAATGACGTCAACAGAACCGTTACAATGTAACACATACAGGTTTGGCATCTCCAAATATGATCTGGTTAGGTTTCCACTTTCCAACTGTATGTTGATTGTGCTGACAGCGTGTGTGTTTGTGTTGAAGCAATGCACCTGATCTGTTACACGTCCATTCAATTTTCCACCCATCACCAGAATGTTTCCTCCAACAGCTTCAGCACAGGAATCTTGTCGTGTACATCCGAGATCTCCTACCACCTGCCACTCGTACTGTCCCAGCTGCAGCTGTTCTATAGTGTTACTGTGTTTTCCTCCAATCACGTACAGCGTGTCATCTAGAACAGCCATACAGTGTTCCCAGCGATCATGTTTGAGATCTGGACCATGACTCCACATCCTTCTCCATACGTTAAATACACGCGTTGATTTTCTTCTTCCAGATCCTCCAGTAATGTATATTGATTTCTCTAAGACTGCTGCTGCAAAATATCCACCTGGTTTATTAGAACATACAGGCAGTTCATACCAGCGCTTATCACTCAAACAAGCAACAGATAATAGTTCAACAGAATTTTGAAGGACGAATACAACATCAAGCATTCGTCCTGAAATCCTGTTGTCGATAAACGTGTTAATTTTTGTGTAGTATGAACAATAGGCTTTGATACCTTTCTTAACTACTTGTTGTAACGCCTCGTGTTGATGGACAAAGGTGGTAAAAATAACATCATCTGTCAAGTAGCTCATGCTAACATGCTCAAATCTGATTTGTGTGAACAGGTCGACCATAGTTTCAACTGAAGGATTGTGCTGACTGATCCACTTCTGAACATCTCGAAGCACGTCATCTTCTTTCTGTGACAGATTCTCCTGAGACAACACCTGAAGATATTCATCTTCTGTCAGATCCATCACTGACCCGTTCTCTGACAGTTTCTCCACGTTTTTTACTACATGCTGAAAAGCCTTTGTAGCAAGATCTTCCATGCCGTACTTCGTTAATGATCTCCATCTGAGAACGCAGTTTCCTGTGGTCAGTGTAAGACTGTTGTTCAGATATCTCAGACAGGCAGACTTGAGGTCATCCATTTGCATCATCTTGGCGAGGTCAAGCAATACAAAACAGTTGACGTCGTTGATGACGTCCTCACCAAGAATATGAAATTTCAGCACATCGTCAAAGGTTTGTTTAGACACTGTCGGTAACGTCACCACTCCAGTGTTCTTCTCCAACATGTCAGACGTCAACATCGCCTCAAAATAGGACGACAGTGCTGTCAGACACAGTCGACTTCCTGTCGTGGAGCCATCTTGAAAGACTAGTTTAATGTCATTGTGGTCACCTTGAACAAGTTTTTCGTAGATCTTTTTCAGAAAGGATTGTTGCACTTCCAACATTTCGTCCACTGAAACTAGATAAGACAGAAAAATATTAAAACGGAATGGATGTGATTGGATAACACTTGTCAAAGAGTGATTAAAATTTCATTTAAAAATTTCAATATGAAATATTTTATGGCTTAATATTTTATATTGTTAAAGGTTCCCAATACAAACTTCATAAAACACATTGTTTTGAGAGGACAGGTTCCTGATCATGTTACAACCCTGGTCCACTCGGTCTTATACACCAACATTAGTTTTAGTTTGCTCCTTTACTGTATTCAGTAATATCAGATTTAATCCCTCCCCCCATTTCTCTCTGTCTCTCTGTCTGTCTGTCTCTGCTAATTTTAAACTTCTCTATTACATTTTGGACCATAAAACGTACGCATGTGTGTTCATGTACATTCTGATTTATGCCATGTATTGTACTTAAGTATGTATGTGTGTGTATAGATGTATGAATATCTATATATTGTATCTATGTCAGGTTTTACTAGTGCATACAAAGATATAAAGGGAACGGACAGGGAATATAAATATTTTTGGCCTCACAAATTGTCTCATGCCATTTCTGGGACCCGAACCGTAGACACCGAATCACCCGCGGTTCCCAGACCACCATAACGAGCCGGCCACCGAGACGTGTGCGTGTGTGCGTATACGTGAATATGTATATATGTATTGATGTATGAATATCTATATATTGCATGTATGTCGAGGTTGACGATTACATACATAGATATTAACGCACCGATGCAGGGGATAATTAAATCCTTTCTAGCCTTACACATTGTCTCATGCCGTTGCTGAGACTCGAACCTGTAGCAGACTTGCCACAATATCTTCTGAGCTATCGAGACATCTATAAAAAGGATGCTCTTTAATTCAACCATATGCATGGGCCTACAAGCTACGCGGTCGATCCCGCTTAGGTGCATACATCAGTGGGCAAATCTGGCACTGGCTAGTATGTATTGATGTATGCATATCTTAGATGTTAGATATGTATTTGTCAGACTGTGAGGTGATATTTAATAAGTTAGCTGGATTTTAAAAAGACCATAAATTTTTATTTTATTAACTTGTTTTTCTTTTCTTTTTTTAATATATTATATATATATATATATATATATATATTATATATATATATATATATATATATATATAAATGGAATATACTTTGAAGTCAGCATTCTTAGCCTAGGTATTTTACAAGCAGAAATCACAACAAGCATTTAACACGACGCTGAAATCAACAGCAACAACATACACAAATTATGAAATTGTTGGGTTACTTAAAAAAGTTTTTTTTTTTAAAAGCAATTTAAACTAACATAAAGATTGCTATTTAAAGAAATAATGAGATCTAAATTAAAAAAAAAAAACTCAAATTTTTATTTGTGAAAAACAGGAAGAAAAAAAACCTCTCCATAAACATCCACCCACACCCATATTTCTGTATGTTTCTTAATTTAAGATCATAGGCCTTAGAAGTGGGGGTGGATGTACGGGGTACTGACTTCCAACTCTGAAGATAATGCACCCCACTCTCCTGCTGAAAAATCGAAGTAATATATTAATTGCTCCTACCCACATTGCTGTCTTTGATTTTGATGAGGTAATTCGGTTTTGTTGTTCAGATTTATTCAGATTTTTTTTTCTGATTTACTTGGAAGGACGAGGGAGGATTGGGGGAGAGGGGGTGGGGTGCCGGAATCGCTCAGCCGCCCACCTTTAATTTTCACCCAACGAGAACACCCTATGAAGTGGCGACAGCGGGTTTCCTCTCAAAATCCGTGTGGTCCGTAACCATATGTCTGACGCCATATAACTGTAAATAAAATGTGTTGAGTGCGTCGTTAAATAAAACATTTCTTTTTCTTTCCAACGAGAACACTGCCGGGTTTTAACAGAATGCTGACATAATAAACATAAAATAATAATAATAATAGTAATAAAATAAAATAAATAATATAAATTAAATAAAAATAATTAAAGAAATATAAAATAAATGATATAATAATTTTAATTTAAAAATAAAATAAAACATGATTAGCTGGATTGATGGCAAACACTTAATTGTTTTCAACCCACTACTCCACTTATTTTGGCTTGATTTGTTTTACTGATGCTAAAAATGTAAGCGCCTTAAAAAAAATCCTGGGGAAAGGCCTGTATAATCTATATATTGTATGTATGTCGAGGTTGAAGATTACATAAATAGATATTAACGCAATGGCGCAGCGGATAATTAAATCAATTGTGGCCTTACAAATTGTCCCATGCCGCTGCTGGGACTCGAACCTATGGCACCGAATTGCCCGCAAATTTCAGACTTGCCACGATACCTTCTTAGCTATTGAGGCATTCATAAAAAGGATGCCCTTCATGTATACAATGTATATGTATAGGTGTAGTTATGTGCTGGTGCACACGTTAATGTGTACGTTTATATTTATGTACGTGATAATAATATGTAACAGTACAGTGTCAGACATTGCCCTTTAAGGTGCGCGGGTGCGATCGCTCTCGTACAGCGCATGTAATTTCAATCTGGCGAGTGTGAAAAATAACGCACGTTACACTTAACAAACAGTGCACGTAAAATAATTTTGTATATTGATTGCCACTACTTACCTTATGTAGCTGATAGAAAGATCCGTTTAATAATACCAGAAAAAAAATGTTACTAGAACGGTAGCGTCCATGCAAGATTTTAATATATGACTGGTACTTATCTTTGCAATACAAATCTGAAAACACAGGTTTAATAGACATCTTTGAAGACGTACCAATCCGATCAAAACTTCTTTCCCTATTTAATTTGTTATTCATTAGAAACGGTCCACTTTTGTAAGGTAATAGATCACAACGTCTGATAAGGAAAACTCATTTATACTGTTCATATAGTTATGACAAAAAGAGAAAAGGGATTGAATTAAATAGTGGCTTCTGTAGCCTACACAAATGAACTCGTTACGGAAATCAGCGAAGTCGGTAAAATTGTCTCGATTAGTTCATAACTGTTAGCCTACAAAGCTTACGTGAGGTCCCGAAAACGACAATTGTGTAATTTTATACTTTCTTTAAAAAAAGAAACAAATGAAATTTAGACGGAATAATACAAGGAAGGAAAAGAAATGATAATAGGTATGTAGGAATAAGCCCAGGTATTTTTTATCTCTATTATTTTTCTTTTTAATCTTAACCACCCCCCCCCCCCCCCCCCCCATCAAATAAAACTTCATTTAACTATTTGTATTTCAGCCAAAGGTTAATGAATGTGCATGCTATTTATATATGTATATATGTACACACTATAGTAACAGTAATCAATGATTATTGCCGACTATTGAATTTTTGTTTCGTGTTAGAAAGTCACAGACCATGTGACTGGAACATGATTTGATGCGCAGAACTCTGTGGCATATTGACCTATCAGAGCTGTCGGGGTCAGATTATTTTACTCTTGGAATTCTGCACGCACGCTGGTCTACTTGACAACTTATTACGCATTGATGATGATGTCTAAAATTATGGCGTTTTTATTATCTTTATTATGGCATCCCGCGTTTAGAATAAAATCCTTCGTAATGACAGATTTTGTCAGAGTTTGTACCTTTTTTTTTAATCAACAACATTGGGGCCGTTCTAGATCAATGACGTCACGCTGTCAGAGCCATTCGTAACTTGTAGCGTAGGTCAAATGACGTGTTACAAAATGTTGAGGGAGGGAGACTGGTTGCATAATTGTTGAATTAAAAATGTCACGTGAATGTCAGTGTCCTAACCAACACTATCAATTGAAGTAATTGTAGGCTTACGTTTCACGAATTTTTTTTTTTAATGTTTTCATAATATACGTGGCACAAAAAATAAAGGAACCCCTATATCTGTATATTTTGCATCTGAAAGGACCATGTTACACTTGACCCAGCCAAATCCGAACCCAGGTCCATTGGCCATAAGTGTTGTCCCACACAGATGCAGCGTTCCTTACCCTTCATGGTTCAGCAGAATCATGCATTGCACGTGCGTTGTAGGGTATAAATTGGACAGGATAACCGGCACTCCTCATTGCAGTAAAAATGCCTCCACGACAATACCTGACAGAGGAACAAAAATAACAAGCAATTGGGATGGTGCAGGCGGGACAGTCCCAGAATCAGGTGGCTCGATTCTTTCGAAAATCAAAAAGCGTGATTTCCCGGCTTGTAACGTTATACCGCCAGACTGGTAACGTTACAATGAGGAGAGGACGGGGACGGCCCAAAAAGACAACCGTCAGACAAGATCGGCTGATACGGATTGTTGCTCTCAGGAACAGGTTCGTCACTGCACCGGATATTAAGAGGGAGTTCCGTACTGCCACGGGAATACGACTGTCCAACTCTACTGTGAGGAACAGACTTCGTGCTGCTGGACTGAAGGCAAGACGTCCATTCAAAGGCGTGATCATGACTTTGAATCACCGATGTCAACGTTACCGATGGGCTCAACACCACCAGACACGAGCTTTGCGTCACTGGCATCATGTCATGTTTTCCGACGAATCCAGGTTTTGTCTGAGGTTCAAAGATGGACGTAAACGTGTTTGGCGGCGGCGTGGTGAGCGTTATGTCAGAGCAACCATCATGGAACACGATTCTTACGGAGGTGGTAGTGTCGTGGTCTGGGGTGGCATCACCTACGACAGGAGGACTGATCTGATTGTCATTCGTGGTAACATGACAGGGCAGCGATACGTTAACGAGATCTTACGACCTGTAGTTGCTCCTATGGCAAACAAGATTGGACAGAACTTTGTCTTCCAAGATGACAATGCACGTCCACACAGGGCACGTGTTGCTACCGACTTCCTCAGACAGCAAGGCATCGCTTCACTTCCCTGGCCAGCCAAATCTCCTGACATGTCCCCTATTGAACATTTGTGGGATGTTTTAGGCCGATCTGTTCGTGCTAGACAGCCTCAACCAGTCAATCTTGACGATCTTAGTGTTGCACTTCAGGGGGAATGGCGGCGCATTCCAAGGGCGACAATCCGTCGCTTGATAGCCAGCATGCCGTCTAGATGTCGTGCATGTGTTGCTGCACGTGGTGGACACACAAGATACTGAGAACATTACGTAGTGATTCTTTGTTTACCTCTCAAATAAAGTTAACTTCCAGTAGTAAATCTGGGGTTCCTTTATTTTTTGTGCCACGTTTATGAGTCGGTAGTGCACACCCGAGATGCTTGGGTCGTAGTTCATGAACCACCTCCTCGGAACCAGTGGGTTTTTCTCTTCCCAACTATCCTAATCATATTCGTTGTACATAATAATGAAATTCAAGACAAGTTGATTCCTATATATGTTTAGCTGCACGTTCATCAAACCATCTAACACTGAAAAGGTATATATATATATATATATATATATATATATATATATATATATATATATATATATATATACGTATATACACGTGTATATATATATATATATATATATGTGTGTGTGTGTTTGTGTGTGTGTGTGTGTGTGTGTGCATCAAATTATCTGAATAGTACATATTGTAATTAAAAAATCAAATTGTCTGCATCAGTGTATACATGTCATAATTATATTTCTATAATACTACTCCTGAAACTTTTTAATAAATTATAACTCCATTCCTGAAAGGGAAAAGAAGTCCCGACTACACTAATGAACCTAAACAACATAAAATCTGAATTAAACATTATTGGTTTATTGGTTCATTTTTGCAACATATGTCTCAGCATTTACATGTACCAATTACTTCATAAATTAATGTTTGGTTTTGACTCGCCTTAGCATTTTGAAGAGTGCGATTTTTCACTCGCCTAAGCATTTTGAGGAGTGCGATTTTTCACTCGCCTTTGTTTTCCAAAAGCCAAGGACTGCAGTGACCGTAAGCCTAATATCGTCACAATGGTCTGGGGATATTAATAATAATAATAAATATACTACTATACTACTACTACTACTACTACTACTACTACTACTACTAAATAAATAATAAATAATGAAAGCAATGAAAACAATAAAAAAAATAAAAATAAAAAACAAACAAAAACACAACTGATTATGCAACAATATATAAATATTTCCATTAGAATGTTGTCATGTCAATAATATCCTCGTATTACCGATGTCAAAGTAACGGACTTGAAATTGCTAAATATTTATTACGTCAATAAAAGGACATAAAATGGAAGGACATATCGATAATGAATTTAAAATGTAACAAAACTTGAATACTATTTAATTCAGTTTATTGTTTATTTTTTTATGGCTGAACTTTGCTATGTTCATAGATCGATCAATTGAATGATTTGTGGTTTGACTGATCAAGCGTTTACAGTTCAGCTGTGTGTATATAAAGATACAGATAATACTAACATGCATATAACTAAGTGTAAACTGTACATGGGCGTACATGGGGGGGGGGGGGGGGGGTTTCGATGGGTTTTGACCGACCCCCCCCCCCCCCCCCCCCCGAAATCGCTTTTTTTTATAATTTAATATATCTGACATTGATATCTGACATTATTATATTTACTCAACATAGAAATATATGCCCAATATCTCTGCAATCTATTTTGGAACCCCCCTTTTCAAAATCCTATGTACGCCCATGCTGTAGACTGACGTCATCTAGTAAGTTAGGTGATATCAGTGTATGTCGTCAAACAGAGAATATTGACTTGTGTAAAGTTGTATGGCACGAGTACCAAAACAGGACATAAATAAAGAGATCAATACCAACACATTCGTGTTTTAAGTTGTGACAAAGTCTCCACGAAGTGTCTAACAACACGTACACAGTCACTGTGACCTACAAGTGTACACGTGTATATAACTGTAAAGACGAGTGGGCAGGAGTTTTATGTAGAAGGGGGTCTAGACTGGTGAGCGAAGTTTCGAAGGGGGTCGAGTCATGCTCTCACAGGAAAATATAGTGGAAAAAATAGCTTTGAGCACTGGGGGGACTGAACCTCCCCCTCCCCCCCCCCCCCCCCCCCCACACTGCCTGCTGCAACATATAATTATAAGGGAACACGTAACTCACGTTTATTTACGTTTCTTCCACGTGGGACTATAACCCTATTATACATCAACTGACAATACCGTTTATGTCGAAATGCGATTAATATAAATGCATTTACCTACTATGTTAGTCCGAAGGGAAGTAGAATGTGTGGTTGGCATAACGTGCCCCGTGCTCTACTACCAAGTCAAATTAGTATCGAAACGGGAAGTAAATAAATACACTGGAAAAGTATTGCTGCTTCAATATGTGATTTAGTATGGTATTCAATACGCGTACACTGTTATATAACATTGTTTTGATTTATTGAAAACGTATAGTCACAGGCAACAGTATTTGTATGGAAATGTGATTTGTACTTACATCGAAACGACCGTGAGGTATTTTCACAGACACAACCAACACATTGATCGACAACAGGTCACAAGGTGTGTCACGTGACAGTTTCAACGAGATCATGGGGTCAGATTGCTAGTACGACACGCATTTATGGGTACTGTTTATATATAAAGACCATACACGTTCGGGACGACAGGGGATTGCCGGGGGTGGTGGTGGGGGGGTGGGGGTGGGGGAGAGATTGATTGGGAGGGGCGGGTTATTTCAGAAGGAAATTGCTCCCCTCTCCGGTGCTGGAGCAAATCGTTTCATTTGGACATAAAAACGTGCCCCCCCCCCCCCCCACTCCCCACTTCCCATCCGCAAGTTGATGTTTAAGTATTTGCTATCTTGTCCTATCTTGATTATGCCTAGATTATGCCCACGCACCCCCTCCCCACCCCCCACCCCCGCAGCAAATGGTCCGCTATAGTGGTGCAAAAACAAAATAGAAAAAGGTCCACTTTGTCCCCCCCCCCCCCCCAGGTCCAGATCACGCTACGCCCATGGATCCCCGTCTGTGACCCATTGGGCTATTTCTCGTGCCAGCCAATGCACTACAACTGGTACACCGAAGGCCGTGGTATGTGCTATCCTATCTGTGGGGTGGTGCACATAAAACATCCGTAGCTACTAATGAAAAAATGTAGCGGGTTTCCTCTCTAAGACTGTACTTCAGAATTATCAAATGTTTCACATCCAATAGCCGATGAGACCGGCCTCGGTGGCGTCGTGGCAGGCCATCGGTCTACAGGCTGGTAGGTACTGGTTTCGGATCCCAATCGAGGCATGGAATTTTTAATCCAGAGACCGACTCCAAACCATGAGTGAGTGCTCCGCAAGGCTCAATGGGTAGGTGTAAACCACTTGCACCGACCAGTGATCCATAACTGGTTCAACAAAGGCCATGGTTTGTGCTATCCTGCCTGTGGGAAGCGCAAATAAAAGATCCCTTGCTGCTAATCGGAAGAGTAGCCCATGTAGTGGCGACAGCGGGTTTCCTCTCAAAATCTGTGTGGTCCTTAACCATATGTCTGACGCCATATAACCGTAAATAAAATGTGTTGAGTGCGTCGTTAAATAAAACACTTCTTTCTTTCTTTCCAATAGCCGATGATTAATAAATCAATGTACTCTAGTGGTGTTGTTAAACAAACACAAACACACTTTGATTACCAGGGCCGTAGCTGGGAATTTTTGTTGGGGAAGGAGGCAACTGAGTAGTTAATAGTCTACACACCCTAGTTACGGCTAGTTGTTAACCATTACGGCGTTGTTTTTCGCTATTAAACCCATTTTTTTTTCACAAATAAAATTGCACTTTACTTACCGTTTATTATTTAGAATATACATTTCCATTCACCTGAAGTGTTTTTTGGTAATCCTGGTAATCCTGATGTTTGTAATACCACAAAATGCATTTTTCGTATTTCTGAAAAACGGACGCACGTTTGAGAAAAAACCGTTGAGCAGACAAGGTCTAATCTATTTTTAGACGGGATATTTCGATTTCAATGTCACAGACGTTGGTATACCACGTGACCGTTATCATTTTGGTTCGGTTTGTTTTCTCGTGCACGGTTCGCGCAATCAACATCCGATTTGTTGTTGTTCATTTGTGAGATTTTTCTTCACAGTTCGTGAACATTTTCAGTAACAATAAAGTTTAGACAAGTAAGTATCTCAATACAAAACGTTACAAACCCTTAAAACCAATAATTTTGCTAAGTCTTACGATATCTGGAGAGGGGATACAACCAGGACAGAACAGTTGGAACATGTCCAGGAGAGGTGAAAGGAACGCACCCCAAGTCTGTGAAATTTGTCGTGACGTAGGCATTGTTGTGCTTCGAGCGACATCTACCGGTGAGATCAGAATACAAACTTTCAAAATTATTTCAAGCAATTGGGACATGGGGATTCCCATGGTATTTATCGATATAAAACCTGCTTTTTCACTCCATTTGATAAAAACGTGATCTAAGTGTGTTACAGGTTTGTAGATTAACCAAATTATAATTTATTTTCGCTGGATGGAACTAGGGTGTGCGGCTTTAAACGGTTAAGAAGAGAGTTTATATAATTTTTCCGTATTTCCCGCTAGCTACGGCCCTGATTACGCCTAGCTGCACAATCCTGCCAATGTATTATCAGAAATATAAAAATCGAGATTCGGACAATTTTGTTTAGAGGTTCATATTTCGGGCAAAAATCAACAGCACCCTATCACAATTTGAGTCCGTACGCCTATGATAAAGACAGGTATGTAGCTTGCTGAGAGAATGTCAGTCTTTTCTCAGTATCTAGATTGAGTTAAAAATAACAGCTTTAAATGGATGTAGTTAAACTTAACACGTGTGGCCCCTTTCTGTGTGTACACATATATAGTAGTACTAAACCAAATAACTTCCGGCTGGGTCAAAGTTCGAGGTGCATCAACTTTTGATAGAGAAGGAAGGAAATGGTTTATTTAACGACGCATTCAACACATTTAATTTACCGTTATATGGCGTCGGACATATGGTTAAGGACCACACAGATATTGAGGGATGAAACCCGCTGTCGCTAATTCATAGGCTACTCTTTTCGATTAGCAGCAAGGGATCTTTTATATGCACCATCCCACAGGCAGGATAGTACATACCAAAGCATTTGTTACACCAGTTGTGGAGCACTGGCTGGAACGAAAAATAGCCCAATGGGTCCACCGACGGGGATCGATCTGATAGAGAAGTTAACACCACAAGTCCTGTGATTGGTGATAAATGTGAATATGTTGGGTGTAATTTATGCAATTTTATTTCATCTAATACCACTGTGTCAGTTAGCCTTGTGCTTGAAACATGTATGGGCAATCTAATTAAAATTATCTTCACTATTACATGTGGATCTAACAGCAGCCCGTTGGAGCTCATGTCCAGTTGACCTTTTATTCGACCAATCAAAACCTTACTTGCAAAATCATGCCAGTGATTTGAAAAGAATTTGAAAACATTCGGGATTATGCCGAGGGTATACGAAATGATTTGAGTGAATTACGAAGTATGCTGTAAACTAATTGCAATATAAAATTTTATATAAAATTCGTTTCAAGACGAAAAACAAACCGTGATGCTATAGCCATAAAAGTTGTATATACTAGTATACAATCCAGAGTTTATTACTGCACTTTTCTCCGTTTTTTTCAATGTTGAAATAGACCAACAAGTTCGCCTATTGCATAAATAGTCTCAACCGATATTTTTTGAATTTTTATACTCCCAAATAACGCTATAAAAGACGAAGTGTAATTGGTCGATATTTAAATTGTTATTTATAGATGAAATGTCACCTGGACATGGGAGTCCACGCAATGCTGTTAAATCTACTGGTAGAGCTAATTTTAATCAGATTGATGTATGGGGTACCTGTAATAAAAAAAACCCCACTCAAATTATGTGCGGAACTAGGTTAGTCATAGACGTTAACCGTTATCTCTGAAATGAGCAGCTTCACCCCCAAAACAATTCTGATTCACTTTAAGGATGAGGGGTGGTAGTATTTATATCCGTAGTGTTTATGTCGATTGATACGCTGCAGGTAGACTTTTTAGCAACATGTATTACTACTGTCGTCTATAGGATTTGATTTGGTAGTATACACCCAGATAGACACTGTAGTTAATTAAAAACGATCGACAAAAGGACTCGTGCCAAAAACTATTAATCTAGCATCATGCAAAAGCTGGCTAATTCAATCCAGTGGACAAGAACAACTACTTTAGCACGATATGGACATGTATTGCCATCTAAAACCAGGATACACAACACCTGCAGCGGATGGCCGAATGAAATGATCCCTGTAACAAGACACTTGTCATTGTTCCTTTGAGCATGACATGGAAAAGGTTTTAGCAACCCACCGTATCCCTTCTCAGTCCATTACTGACCCACCACAATAGCGGTCATGCTTATCAATATACTAAAACATCGTTGTATCGTCTGTGCAATACCTGGACTCTGTGAAGAAGACAGATCCCCTGTCGTGTTGTATCCACTGGACGGACATGTTGTTGACTGAACAACAAACGATGCTGACTGTGTATAAGGGTAAATAGGATGCAGATACAGTCTTCATGACATCAGTCCAACTTCTCGTAAATTATTATATATGGTTTGCCTAGAAATATTGGTTCATCTAGTATTACATAGGTAATTTCTAAACGTTGTAGCCTTTCATATCTGAGTCACTAAATAATTAGTTTCACACTGGATTGTTAATCTTACAGGATACCAACCTTAAACTGTCTGCGCGAATTGGAAATATAATTATATCCTGTAAAATTGAAGTCACTCTTGTATCCTAACCATGTCTCAGAGAGACCAATAAAATGAACGTTAGATGTTAACATAGGAATGAAATTCACACTACAGGAATGCTGGTACACTGGCTATGTAACCCCTTTCTTTACATCTCTGACATACGCTGCACATTGTACATAAATGTATGAACACAAATATCTGAATAGGTTGTTCAGATGTTGGAGTACATATTGGGCACTCTGATGACCACTGAATGGTGGCCTGCTGGTAGCAGTCGCCGGAAAACCCCAAGGAACATTGATGCCTCTACCTGGTGCCTGGGCAGACTGTAATTGAGGTGAGAATAGATAATTGTCTAATGCCTGTTGACTGTTAATCCTGTCATTTGGACATGAGACGATGTTGGCATTATATGGATCATTGTTTGAAATTTTTTGACGATTCATCCGTTCATTGGAAGACAGGTATGCGTTAACAGGGGGGTGGGTTGAGACAGTAATACTTTCGTTGTGTTGGTGCTGGTTTCTGTCAGCATGATCAGTTTGTCCGTGGGGATACCTGTTGCTATTATTGGTTGTTGTAGCAGTAGTTGGATGGTGGTATGTATCACGAGAAAACAATAGGTAGATCTTGGTGGGTGTACCTGTGCTCCCTGGAATGCACCTGTGGATGGATGTCAGTACCACGACTTGATCTGTCTTTGACGTATTTATTTCTTAGACCTACAGATTCCAGGAATAAGTTGGCAAGAACACGATATTTGGATTTGCTGGGGCTGGACGTAGTCATGATACATGTTTTGGGGGCTCTTTCTCTCTCTCTCTCTCTCTCTCTCTCTCTCTCTCTCTCTCTCTCTCTCTCTCTCTCTCTCTCTGTGTGTGTGTGTGTGTGTGTGTGTGTGTGTGTGCACTATTCACAGTAACAAATGGAGCCTAGTTGTCAATTACTTCAATAATTAACGAGTGTGCTAATGTTCTTATTTTCTCACTTGCGCTGTTGGTGACTTTGTGGAGTTGACCTCGAGTTAAGGAAGGCAAGATGATTGAAAAGTAAATGGCTGCACTTAAAAAATTACTTTTTTTTTCAAAAGAAAAACCTGAAGAGATATGACAATCATTTACTCCAATGTTAACAATGACTTTCTTCACAGTTGGTTTTTCAAGGCAAGTGATTGACTTGTTCCGTAAGTTTTGCGACACCTTGTCCTGGGTAATACAACTCATTTGACGTACGGTTTGGAATATGTGACCGATAAAGCAAAGAATCGAAAAACCTATGAGAAGTGATGACAGTCCATCACTTATGTACTCATCGAGTGGTGGGGTGCTAACTGCCTAATTTGTTCGTGTTTACTTTCTTTTTGAAGTATGATGTTTTGAATGGTCTTTGAATTTTGCTGTTTGTTTTTTCTCATCCTTAATAATTTCCTCTTCTTCTTCTGTACTTGATTGCTCGTCTATGTTGTTAGTTGGGTTATTTGTTTCATTACACAGAACAGTTTCCTTTATCAGCTGACGTCTGTGGCATATCTGGTCTGCCCTCAAACTGTCCCTCTTTAATTTCTATCAACCTCTCCGCTGTTTATTTCTGTGAAGACTGGAGTAACCTCTACAGTTACTGCATTTATTTTAGACTGGTAGTAAGGACTTAGATTTTTGTTCAAGTTCAATTGTTCTTTCTAGTGTTTCGTTGACCTGTCTTATTTGGATATTGTTAGATTGTAGGGGTTTTATTTGTTTTATATAGATCTGTTATGGGATTCAAGTATTTCTTTTATGCGGTTTGAGAATTGCACTCTTATGCTGTTGATTAATTTTTCAGTGTTCCATATGTGGTCGTCTATTCTGGACTTTTGGGCGCAAACAGATTCGCGTAGGCATGTGACCTTTTGGCGAAAGTCTAATGTGGAGCCAGCACACTGGTTATCAACCGTGTTGTGGATTTTAAATGGTTAGGTTTCACTGGTGATTTGTTTGTTTTGTACAGGGTTTTTTAGGTTTAGTACAACTGGTATTATTGATTTCATCATCCATATCAACCCCAGAATAGCTTAATTATAGAAGTATAGTCATCTGAGTTATCAGTGGATACATGAACAGGCATGTTAGTTTGCGTGGTGTTATCGTTAATAGGATAGCTTCTGTTCAGTGGTCTCTAGAGGTTTTCTGTCCTCCAGTTTGATTAGTGTGGCAACATCTTTGTTACTATTTCTCGGATAGTTATTTTTTAGACAATTTACAACAGTTTTGGAGCTTCGTTCTCAACGCACAGCTGAACCTGCCATTTGAAACATTAGGCAACATGTGGTTCTGTGTATACATGCCGAGTTCCCCACTCAATGTGCTTTATGTAACAGTCCACAATAATTGCTACAGCTATCTGTCTACAGTGATTGGGTGTTTCATCTGTTACGTCTGTCCATGTGATTCGTAAATGTTTGTCATTTTCAAACTATCCCCAGTATGGGTAAAATATTGTTGGCTATATAACTGGAAAGTGTCAGGTTTAAAAATAACACTTGCACATTTATTGTTATTTTCAGGTGAAGTCAGAACTTTTAGATTTTTTCTTTTTTACAACACAAACAAATGTTGTATTTTGTATTTTGAACAATTCTTTCTCTTTTATAGTTTCTTGTTTCTGTGTTTTTGTTAGTGGTATTATGTTACCGCATGTGGGTACTATCTCATCTGTGTCAGAGTCAAACAATAAACATGCCTTATCAGGGGGGTCCAACACCGCCAAGGCCATCATGGTCGTACAGCATGGATGTTTCACTTACATCGTGTAACTCTGTTTAGGTCCAGCTGAGGAGTTTTCCATCAACACACACACTATCACTGTCCACTAAGTGGGAATTCCCTGTAATCATCTGAAAAGCTTCACACGTTTCAAAATTGTGGATAATCCAAAAATGGCTATCTTTAAAATAATACCTATTTTTCTATTAATGGGCGGGACGTAGCCCAGTGGTAAAGCGCTCGCTTGATGCGCAGTCGGTCTGGGATCGATCCTCATCTTTGGGCCCGTTGGGCTATTTCTCGTTCCAGTCATTGCACCACGACTGGTATATCAAAGGTAGTGACATGTGCTATCCTGTCTGGGGGATAGTGACTATAAAAGATCCCTTGCTACTTGTGACGGTACATGCTCTTACATTTCGATTCTTGCACTTCTACTACGGCTTACGATGCGGCAAGACGTGTGCGCCTGCTCTCTCGAGTTACCCCCCACCTGGGGGGACTCATAGCCAGTTATGGAGTGTTACTCGAATACCGCGTCACGTACACCGGGCCACGGGCAACCGTGACCCTGGTGTACGGTGACCCGGTCAAGAAGCCACCGAGGAAGAGAGGAAGGAGGAAGACGGACGCGCCAGGGATGGCCCGGGGGGGTGCAAAACCGGCAGCTCAACTGCCGGCGGAGGCCCCTTACGTTGGACATCCCCGGCACCGATCTACACCGGGGAGACCAGAGGATCCAGCCCAGCCGGAACCAACTGTCGAACCACCAGGGGCAGACCTTAACCAGGCGGTTATGGAGTCGCCCCCACAAACTCCAGTGAACTCAGCTTCCGGGACTCCTGCGATGCCACCCCCACCTAGGAAGAGTGCCGCAGTCGAGTCCCAGGCCCGAGCGATAGCCGTTGCCAAGCGGAAAGCGATTGCGTCACCAGGAGACCAACCAGTCAAGCCAGGACCCCCGACGCAACCGCCGAAGCCTGTTGTTGTTGAAACTGAGGAGCAGTGGTCACTCAAGGCCGGCAAATTACCAACGCGCTACTCCCAGTTAGTCAAAACCAACATCGAGGACGTGCGGAGCTTATTCACACAACCGAAGCTCAGCGCCTTCAGGCCGTTACCAGCAAGTCCGACAGAGGGAGAATTTTGTGTATGCGCCGTCACAATGCGGGATGGCCAGGGAATCTGTCTCACCGTACGCCGGAGTGGGAGCTATAATCAAGCACTGCTACTCCCAGAAATGGACAACCCGACCATCCATCGAATCATCAAAATCATCGCCGGGAAAGAATATCGAGCATTAGCCAAGTCGATAGCAGGATCCACTTACCGGCCGGGCATCCCGCATTTTGACGCCACCAACTTCATCGGCTCACCGTGACGTCCTCCCCTTTGCCAACATCCTTCACCTCCGTGAGTACCAACCTCTTTTTTTGGGCTAGTTAGACTTTAAACGTTTTGGAAGCAGTTCAAAATTCTTATGTTTATTTTTTTATAAGTAGTCTAACGCATTTTACTTTGGCGCCCGTTCAATTGCTCAAAATCACCTTAAAACCTTTTGGCTGAGCAGTCTTACCTACTTTGGGTTAAATTTTAGAGTCCAGACATGTTTTGGTATGCAGTTACTCTTCATAGACTTAGGTAAAAAACAGGCTTCACCGAGGAATCGAAATTCAGCCAATCAGAGCACGGCTCCCACTCGGTGTACTTCAAGCTTTATGAAGTGTCTGCTATTTGGTCCGCGCTCGCGCTGACCGTACTAAATGGCTTTCTTCCAAATTCCGCCCACTTCAAACTTACCCCCCCCCCCCCCCCCCCTCCTGCTCCGGAGTTAGTCACTGGCGAAGTCAGAGGCTAAATCCGTAGTGGGCGTGCCTGAACCTCTGTGGATAGGGGCACGAGAAAATAGTTCCCACACTCCCACATGCTCTTAATTTCTTTTCGCCTGTGGCGATATTAATTGTTTTAGAGGACCGTGTGCAGTTCCAAATGAGCTTAGCCAGATGGGCAACTTGTTACGTAATACCTTTGCGCGACGGTCGTCGAGCTGTACGCCTAATACACACCCAGAGCAGATGTGGAGGTCATATGGCTAGTAGTTACGTAATATCTACGGTAGTGCTGTTTATGGCCAGGGGATTGCTCGCGGAATGGCGACAGCCAGTCTGACGATCAGAGAAAAATATACCGACTCTGGTTGTGGTGGAAACTCACATGATAAGATTCGGTGCCGCGATGTACCCCCAGGCGATATTCGATTTATAATAAATAGCTAGTGTTTTAGAGTTATGAGGAGAAGCAAAAAGGACGGCTGCCAGGGAACGTTAGTCCGTTTGGACTTTGGTAAATATATTATTTCTGCTCTGTTGTACAACCTTGATGTGATTGATGTGACTTTAAATATTTTAATACTGTATTATACCAATATATTCTTAGACAGTGTCTTCGGTCATCTGACGAAGTAAATCGTAGTCTTACTGTTCTATATTTATACGAGTATTTGGTAATATAAAGCTTAGCCAGTCATCTTAGAAGACCTAGGTAAACTGTAGGTTATTGTCTTTATTGTGATAGGTACCAGTATTAATTCTGTGTTACAAGGTTACTGAACGAGTAGTAAGGGTTAATTAAAAATTAACCAGTTAGGAATAGTGTTGTAATTCCTTTATTAATTAAGTTCCCCTAGAAGCGTTTCTCAATTATCACACGTGTGGGTGTTGTGCCACGGTGAAGTGATTAGCATATTGTGTAAACTAGACACCTAGAGATTAACTAATTAAGTGATCAGTTCTGGGTTGTTATTATTGTTGTTATTAATTAACTACTGCGGCAGTACATTTGTCAGCGTAGGTTAATACAGATTCCAAAGTGTATTGTGTTTTGTTGTGTTTTCTAGTGAACTAAACGTGCTATAATAATATATACTTTATATAAGATCGTATCTCTGATCATACCTAGAGACGAGCCAACGCGGGTATATACTGCCTGCTACAGAGAGATCTAATAGATATACAGTTAGGAGAGATATTTTGACAATCGTGTTATTCAGTTACGGGTATTATAGAATCCCCGTGACACTACTAATGGAAAAAAAATGTAGCGGGTTTTCTCGCTAAGCCTATAATTATTATGTGAAATTACCAAATGTTTCACATCCAATAGCCGATGATTATTAAATCAATGTGCCCTACAAAACTGGAAATTGCGTATTTTAGTTCAATAAGTTCATATTAAAGGGACATACCCTAGTTTTTAAACACTAACGCATATTTTTGACTATTATAACCGTTTTTGATAACTTAAATCATACTTTACTTAGATTTTATTGGTTAGATTATCAATCTCCGTACATTCGAAGTGTTTTTGGTCATCCTGGTGTTTTTAATATCACAAAATGCATTTCTCGAATTTTAAAAAACGCATGTGCGTCTGAGAAGTAACCTTTATGGTGTCGTCGAGTTTTAGTCTATTTTTAGAGGGTATTTCGCCATTTCAAAGTCACAGACTCATGTTTCACTCAATTGTAGCTTTATTCAAATGTGTTACAGGTTTGTAGAGTAACTAAACTTAGTGTTAATTTTCACGGGTTGAAACTAGGGTGTGTACCTTTAAGAACATAACGATACTGGCGGGTGGTGCATAGTACAAAACAAGCTTTATTTTTCTATTAATCCGTTTTTGAAAATATTTTCACAACAGATTGCAACTTAGTGATACGAACAATTAGACCAAGCCATAGTTGTGCAGATGAAAAATATAAATATCCAAGTTTCTGTGGATCTAAACATTCACGACTTCTCTGTAGGGCTATAATAGCAGCCATTATCACAGCCCCGTTTATCACCCTCCGCCTGTTACCGACTCCGGCCGGGCTGCTGGTGATCTCTGGCATCGGGTAATGTTTTTACACCAAACTGGTAAGGGCTGTTCTAACGACCTCCCCTTTATTACTCACAGGAAGTTGAAATTCGCCATTTCTGGATGACAGAAAACAAGAGGAAATTGTAGTTGTTTTGGTGTAAATATTGATAATTCTTGACGTTTAAATTTAAATCGTTACATATTTTGAAACTATTATACAGACTTATAAAAGCTATTGTGTCATTTAAATGATACGTCAGTTCTTCTGATGCCAACCAAGAGATCGCCCTGGAGATAAAAGAGTGTGTGTGGAAATTACGTATTTTAGTTGAATAAGTTCACTTTAATAACATAACGATACTGGCGGGTGGTGCATAGTGCCATTATGAGTTAGTATAAACTCACCCGAATACCGAATTAATTTTTGAATATTTTATAGATCTTATAAACTATTTTAATTGATAACTGAATGTTTAATTATGTTAGGAGTTTTACCAAGCTCTGTTAGACAAGCTGCCCCCCCCCCCCCCCCACCCCCCCACCCCAGTCTGAAGGACATAGAAAGTGTGGTTCTTTCAATACATGTCAGAAAATTGTTACATTACCCAATTTATAGTGAACAAGGCACGTTCGCCGAGCTTTGTAATTATGGCGACCGAGTGTCACGAAGCTTAGCTGAATGTGGGTGCTGTCGGATTTCTTTCTGTAGTATACTAAAACGCAAAAGAAACGCAGGTTCTCATTAAATTGGATATAAAATATTAAAAAAACAAAACGAAATGAAGATTTCAACATTTATTTTGGAGCTACACCAATTCGGCACACATTGGTGTTGGAAATGTTTGATTGAATTCCTTTTTGGCTATTGTTTCATGTCATAAAGTAGGGTGGGGGTCCATGTTAAAAATGTGAAAGAGACGACCTGTAGCATTGTCAAAGTCAGTATCGCGTGTGACCACCCTGGGCATTCAAACAGGCAGTGCAACGTCTCCTCATTGAGTTGACAAGCCGTTGAAAGAATGCCTGAGGGAGTGAGTTCCATTCATGGACCAATGCTGCCTCCAGCGCCTGCATATTCTGAGGTTGTCCGCGAGCCTGAAGGCGACGTCCGATTTCATCCCAGACGTGTTCGATAGGCGCCATGTCCGGTGATAAGGCTGGCCACGGCAACGTTGGGATGTTGTGCTGAGCCAGCAACGCCTGTGTTGCCCTGGCAGTGTGCGGCCTGGCATTGTCTTGCTACAGCAAGCGCACACGTGGGTGAGCGGCAAAGAAGGGAACGACGTGATTGTTGATGATGTCATTTTGGTACACGGCGGCATTAACGCGTTGTCTGAACACATGAAGTTGTGTTCTGTGGTTGAATGAGAACCCACCCCACACCATCACACTACCCCCGCCCCATCGGTCGGCCTGCAGAACGCAGCAGTCGGAGTAACGTTCATGTCGACGTCGCCATACTCGGATTCGGCCATCAGCGTTGGAAAGATTGTAACGGCTCTCATCAGTAAACAGAAACTTGTTGCCACTGGCCACGTCGCCATCTTTGATGTTGTTGCGCCCACTGTTGACGTTGTTGGCGGTGCCGAGGGGTCAATATTGGTCCCACATAAGGACGGCGGTTACGGAGTCCTGCTGCCCTCAGACGGCGTCGGACGGTATCGGCGGACACTGGACCACGTGGACCACGCACCTGGTGAGCGGTGTTAGCTGCTGGCAGCATCCGATTCCTAAGGTGGGTCACCCGGATGTACCGGTCTAGGGCTGCGGTTGTCACCCTCGGGCGGCCGGTGCGTGGTCGATCGTTCACAGATCCAGTGATTTGGTGATGTTGAGAAAGGCGTGCGATTGTCGAAACATGACATCCCAATTGTCTGGCTACAGCAGTACGGGTCTGTCCGGCTTGCAACATCCCGATGGCCATCCCTCGCTGGAGTTGCGTCAGTCGCGGCATTTTTAAAATGTGATTCTGTTGTCTGTCACTACTCAAATTGAATTTATGCGATTAAATCCAGGTGTGTAGGCTTTATAAGCATTTCAATGAGTGTGTTTGCACTGGATTCATGATACGGATGATCCAGCACGTGCAAAGAACGTGTTTTGAGAATTCGTGACGTCACACAGGTAATGAAATTGACACGCAGGTGGGACTGCGGTGTGGGTGTGTGCCATGTCCTTTAACACAGTTGAGGTTCAATTCCACCAAAGATACTGCTTTACAAAGTGCAATTCTTTCGCATTTTCAGGACCTGCGTTTCTTTTGCGTTTTAGTATATGTGTATTAGTGATTAATATGTGGATTTTTGTTAACTCGAAAATGATCGATGTAACGGTATTTGACGTCAAACATAGGATTGGTGTGGTATTGGAGCGGGAATCTTTGCCAACTTTTTGGTTGTCAGGAATTGCCAGAAAAATACATATGTTGATCTCTGACTGTAATGAGAGCGTATAACTGTCCAAATGTCCGTCTAGCTCTCTTACAGTCAGAGTACTCGGGCTAGTTATCTCAATACTTTTCTTAAAGGCGCTCAATCACGTATTTCATGTATTTAGTGGACCGTGTTTCTCTAAATATCATAATATGGATTATAAATGGAAATTACATTTATTTGGAATACCAAACCTAGTTATTGTATGATCCAAAACATTTTAATTGAACTATGATCGAGGGAATTCCATGACATGCTTCATTTTTAAAATTTGGAAGTCTTCTTGTAAAAAGTCATAAAAATAAGGCAAAACAGACTCGTAGTGATGAGGTTATATATGACAACCGTATAATGTATTTTAGAATTTTATATAAACTACTGCTGTGTATAGAGACTTGGCAAATGAGGGCTGACTATATAATAAAATAATAATAATAAAAATTATTTCATGACGAAAATAGCTGCGAATATTATTATCAGGCGCGCGTGCATGGAATTTAGTGGGGGAGAGAGTCTAGATGGTTATGCTATAGTGCTTGGTTCAAAAACGGATAACATGTTTTCCAGCGTCACAAATGTTGTTTTTCGTTAAATGTTTACAAATTATTTTGACTAATTCGCAACGTGGTCATTCAGGTTTAATGTACAGCGTTAAAACAACAACAAACAAACAAAACAAAAAACAGTATAGGGGCCTACTGTTGCATGTTTTGTCGTCCAAAGGTTGGCTTGATTATTACTTAACCCAGATGAATCCAGTTCTAAGTGCAGGGCAGGGCTTCTAGATTATGGTAGCCCCAGTCCCATGGCTTGTGAATTTCAGTGTTGGGCTAGTAAATAACTACTATTGCCATGCCCGATGGCTAGTGGAAATAAAGAGGTCAAATGCTGCAGTTAAGCCTATTTTGTAAATATGAATATCCTACCCCCAACACCACCATCCAATGTTAGTGTTTTAAAGCTCTATCTCCCTCTTTAGGTTACATATTATCTGATTATTACCATTAATTAGTAAAATTGTATTAAATTAAAGTCGGGGTTCTCATTCATCCAAAAATATTGAGAGTCCATGGACTCGTGACCTTATATTTTGAGAGTCCATTAGGAATGTAGGAGAGTCCACATTTGAAGATGAATTGATATATCCAATAAACATGGCTGTTAACTGTCCGTCGTGAGACAGATTTCCGTCGTCAGAGAAATTGTGGAAATTATTTTTTCAGTCTTTTTTTATTTTATTTTTTTAAAATGAGAATCACTTCGGCCGTTTTCGGTTTCCGTAATGTCAACCCGATCACTTCGGCCGTTTTCTTTGCCCCACTGACCCCCCCTTTAGGTACCTATCGGATGGGTATAATCTACCATACATTTTGGGGCTGATGAACGTAAGATTTCCCCTAACGTAAATTCCAAATCCAATATCAAACCTTTTCCCAATTATGACCCAACAGTTTCCCAATAAAGATTCCCAAAGTTGCTCTTATCGCGGATACTTGAACTCATAAAAATGTTTTAAAATTTAGCTAATTGTATATTTTTCGATTACGAATACGTGATGAACAAGTCTGACCTGGATATGCAAATTAGTTTTATCCTGTTTTGATACAGTCTGTTGTGTCGTAGTTTTTAGTAATAATGCCTACATTGTCTGATATAAAAATAATACAGTTTTGGTAGAAGAATACAACTTTTTGTTTTAATTTATCCATTTGCGTTAACACATATTTGGGATCTATCGCAAAATGTCCAATCCGCTATTTACATAGTCCGAACGGACGGTGAAAGTAAAGTATTGACTTATTGTGCACCCTGCACTATCATTTGCTGTGCTATTTTAAGCAGACGATCTTATTTTGTAAAAAGGTGTGTACATATGTTTCGTACTTTTTTTCTCCAAATATTTTATTATTATTATTATTTAAAATCATTTTTGGTATGGTTTTTGTAATTAAAAAACAAACAAAAAAACGTTACTACAGTAGTTGTAAATTAAGTGAAAAAAACCCCACCTTTAATTTAAATGTGCTACTCACTCCCTTTGAAGTAATGGCCGTACCCGATATCACACCATGTGACGAACAGCACGTGCGAGTTTGAACACTGTTACAATGTAATAGTTCTGCTGGGAGATATTAGATTGCGTATTATAGATATTGAAACTTAATTAAAGTTGATCCGGTCAAATATAACATTTACCGACCAGCGGTATGTTACTTCTTTATTATTTACGATTGAATAATGGGAGCATTCGAGAACTACGCAATGTGCACTAAGGAGAGTGGGAATTATGGGATGTGACAAAACATAATTGGGAGGTGGGGTTGTGGTGGTGGTTATTGTGCAACGTAATGTTAATTCATAAAGTAAAATGCAACCAGTCATTGCCATTTTATTTTAACATATATGTATTACTAAAGACCCCAAAGTAAAATATGACACGGTCACAAAACGTTACAAGGGGAGAGGGGTATTGAAACTGCAAGATTTTGCGTTACGTATTGTTATTTGACACAAAGATCAACAAAGGACTATTCAACATTAGCGTAATGCAGTATCAGACATTGGCTTTTACCTAAATTTTTAACGACTCCCTCCCCCTCCCGCTCCCATAATGAATTTGCAATAACACAAGGGCCACCTGATGTAAATGTATTTGAATATTTGATTTGCCGTCCATCAGCTAGCGGTCAAGCCTAAATAAATAATATCAGGTAATAATGCAAACTTAAAAAAAAAATGCCCATACTAGGGCCGTAGCTTATGTAAGAACACCCTAGCAAATGTCAGCTTAATAGGACTATTTCCCAGTGGCGTAGCCCGGGGTGTGTGGGGGGCAGGGGGCCATGCCCCCCCCCCCCCCCCCGAATCCCGGAAATTTTTTACCTTTTCGCTTATTAATAACTAAAAAGGTTTCTGTGTCATATCCCACTACACAAGTGTCCCCCCCCCCCCCCCCCCCCCCCCAATACAAAATCCTGCCTACGCCACTGCAATTTCCATTAATATAGGTTCACTGCAGGACCCATCAAATTAATGTTTTTGTCCAATAAAAAAAATAACAGGGTGTGGAATGGGAGAAATACATGTTTAAAGTGGACTACAATTGTCATATAAAACATTACCATTTTGAATGCCCTGTACCTTGAAATTTCAGTCACAACATTTTACTTTTGTTAACAGCCATGAATAAAATATCAAGTGAATTGTATAACAACTGACAACACAAAAACATTGACATTTAAATGGTTTTATGTCATAATAAAAAGTACATGAACATGAATAAAAAAAATTATTATTAAAATGTATGATAAAATATAAAACAAAACATTTTTTTTCCATCGCGAACCAAACAGTTGATCAGCTGTGTGAATAAGCGCTGTTTGCATGTCCACGTGGCCAGTCTACTATTCAGTAGTCTTATGCCAGCTGCTTGTCTTAAAGCTAGAAAATGCGATTAAATAAAATGAAATACTGTTTAAGACATGTTGCATTTTTTATATTAAATGTTTGATTACTAGCGACAACAAGTTTTACTTTTTATTAGTCATGTTTTGTCGTACCGGTTAATGTTGTAAATCTGGGTCACATGGTAGAGTTCATTTCCACGAAGTGGGTGCATTGTTGAGGGCGGCTTTCTGGAGTGACCAGCTGATTGTACCAATTAACACTAATTTCCAAGAAGGTTTATGAATGTTGCCGATTTACTTTACAGTAAATTTATATGTTTAAAATAAAAAAATTGTATTGAAGTTAAATAAAAATAAAAATATACTGCGTCCACAGGGACGCACGTGTATGCAATGTGGTGTGTCCTATCCTTGATCGCTGTGTTAGGGACCCGGGTCTCCGAGTCCGTAAGAACCCTGAATATGGATAAATCAAATACTTATTTATCGCCGATATACATTTCTGCTGTGAATATAGCCAGCCCTCGTTAGCGGAGGCTATATACACGGCCATTGTATATATTGTCACATCGTATATAAACACCGTCTAGTTCAGAGTATTCTTTCAAAATGTAACAATTCCTATTCCAAGTCAACTGTTACGGCATATTTTGCATAAAATGAATTTGACAAGGTGGGAAATGAAGGTGTTTGTGATCCATATTTCTAGAGTTTTTTGCATACGTCTAACGATAAATTTACCTATAGATACTTGCGCCATTATTAACAAAATAAATCTTCCAACGACAACCTTCAAATTTTAAATTTGCTAAATAGAGGGAAGCAACTCGCCCTGCACATTAGGAAAATATTGACTTAATGTGCATCTGCACTACCCACCCCCCCCCCCCCCCCCAAAAAAAATAAAAACACACAAAAAAACAGGCTATATTCAAAACCTGGCCATAATACACCAGTCTGTTGAGGCCAGATATAACTAAATCCAAACATTAATCTGTCAGTAGACATCTAAAGAAAAAAGTTTTTATCATCAACATTCACATCACTACCCATTTATAGTCCATCCCAATAGCTGATTTATGTTTTATGCTTGGATGATGTGCATTTATTTAGCATCTGTTTTGATATATGTCATATAGATACATTTATATACAGGTCTGTATGTTACTGTTAGCAATTTAACTATAATTTTATTAATGTTTCTAAATCTTCGTTTTTGTTTTTTACAGAAATAATTCTATATTAAACATTATTATGCTTGTTTGAGATCAATCTGACGACACCGACGTCACTGTCCGTTATAAACAAGCACACAACAATGCCAACCATTCGCAGAACACTTAAAAATGTGGTTAAGAACTATTCGGACGCCCAAGTGAAAGTGCGGGAGGCGACATCGAATGACCCATGGGGTCCATCGAGCACGCTGATGTCGGAGATCGCGGACCTCACGTACAATGTGGTGGCCTTCACCGAGATCATGCAGATGGTTTGGAAGCGGCTCAACGACGACGGCAAGAACTGGCGTCATGTGTACAAATCGCTTATGGTGCTAGACTACATTATAAAGACGGGCAGCGAGAAGGTCGCTCAGCAGTGCAAGGAGAACTTTCACGCGATCAAGACGCTCACCAGTTTTCAGTACATAGACCTGGACAATAAGGACCAGGGTATGAACGTTCGAGAGAAGGCCAAACAGCTGGTGGCCCTGCTCTCGGACGACGAGCGACTGAAGAACGAACGCGCCAAGTCGCTGAAGGCGAAGGAACGATTTGCTCAAAACTCCATGGGGATCGGCAGTAACGGCAGGGTGGGCATTGTCTTTGAGTTGGCTGCAATTTATAATATAGTCTTGCAGGCCTCTGAAAATTGCGAGAACGATTGTTCCGTTAGCGTGTTGCTCACGCAGATCTAATTTTGCATAACCTATTTTTTTGTTTGCGCAAAATTTGGAGCACCATTTACAGATCTAATTTTGCTTAACCTATTTTTTGTTTGCGAAAAATTTGGAACACCATTTACTTGGATATAACGGGTTATGCAAAAAGGAACTGGCTTACTTGGATTTATTTCTGCGTAACCGATAAATGGGTCACACAGATTTTGAATTCTCAGAGGTTTGCATTGCATCGTTTTAGTTATTAGCACAGCTTCAGTATATCCAAATAATGTAATCTGCACATACAGTCAGATGGGGTATAGAGGCCACATTGTCTGTAAATGACATATTGTAAATGTATGTATGTATGTATGACATCCACCATAAATTAATATTCCATATTCGTTTATCTTGCCATTCTCTATAAATTTGTACTCTTGAGAATGGCAGTTACCATGTTAGACACTTTAATACTATAATAGTCTCTGTTTAAATTGTTCTGGGCTGTTGGTAAAAGAAACTTGTGTTCCTTTCATAATTATATGCCTTACAAACCACTTCAGTATTTCCATTTAGTGGCCACTGTAGCCATGTTTGACTGTATGTACTTTGTGTATGTTCAATATTATATAATATGTATTTTTGAATATGTATATATCTGACATCGTGTTAATAATGCAGTATGCATTTGTGCATTTTACGTTTCTCATTTGATAAACCTGACTGTTTGCTTTGTGGTATTTGCAGATTGAATGTATTCATTAACTCTAACAACAGTTTCATTAATAACTGTTACAGTATATTAAAACCATCTGGAATTGAGAATATACCATTAGAAATTTGGATAATAAATGTATATTATATATTTTTTAACCGTACAAATACGAAATACGGGCCTGTTTAAGTAGCTTTTCATATAGGTTAAATATGTCCAGAGTAAACATATTAAAAAATAAATGCTAAATTAAACATCATTTAATGTTTGGCAAATAACAACTTCAACCTTGCAATATTGACCATGTTTTTGCTGACTGGACATTAAAAGACAGGTTGCATTGATCAGTCAACCTTCCATAACACCCATCCCCCAAGAAAAATGTTTCTATTACATAGCCATTTCAAAAACCAGTAAACCAAACCCCCTCCACAAAAAAGAAGAAAATCCTAACTTCACCACAAGACATAAAATGTCCATGCTGCATTGCATGTAACTTGACCTTTTTTTCCACAGCAAGTTTATACATTTTTTTAATCCTTCCATCATATTATTGATAAAATATTTGTAATATATACTTATATATTATTAATACATGCATGTTCTAAAAGCACAACCAAAGTCTTTTTTTGTTTTAGTTTTTGTTGTAAATTGTTCCAAATTGAGTAACTGCCAATTTTGTTTAAGACAACAGTAGATATCATATTTTGTCGCCATAGGTGAAAATTGTATTATAAATGTTTTTAAATAGCTGGCAAGTTAAAAATGAATAGGAGATGAAAAAAAGAAAAAAGAGTTGAATTTGTAATTACAATGTAATTTAAATAAGGATGATGAGGTGGTTTTTTTTTTCCCTGCCTGTATAATATTACTCCATGCAGATCTATAGTAACCTTATTAACAGGGACATGACGTCGAACATACTGATGTTAATCTAGGAAACACAATGTTACAATGTATTTAATCTATTGAAGCGTGTAATCACACATTTCTTCTTTCTCCCCAGATTAAGTCCCCTGGACCAGATGCTGCAGAGACACATGGTGTAGGTTTTTACTCCAATATTCCATTACCGCTTCAGTTAATTCGTCTGTCATGGTTCTCTTTGTTTGTCGATGTCTTAGAATATTTTAGGTGATGTATTTAGATTTTGTAATTTTCAAATAAGATTTATGCACATCCATAGTGTGTTTCACAATTTTGATGAAAAATTGAGACATTTTGCTGCTATGAAAAATATGTAAGTTTATATATTTTTTGTATAAGATTAAAATACTATTCATATACCTTGTTAATATCATCTGATGTGCAGTTGGTTATAGGATCAATATCTCTCTCCCCCCCCCCCCCCCCCCCCCCCAATGAACCATTTATATGATGGATGTTTAGTGGCACTTACAATGTAATAGGTCTTACATTTAGAATTGGATGGCACTTACAATGTTTAGTGGCACTTACAATGTAATATGTCTTACATTTAGAATTGGATGGCACTTACAATGTTTAGTGGCACTTACAATGTAATAGGTCTTACATTTAGAATTGGATGGCACTTACAATGTTTAGTGGCACTTACAATGTAATAGGTCTTACATTTAGAATTGGATGGCACTTACAGTGTTTAGTGGCACTTACAATGTAATAGGTCTTACATTTAGAATTGGATGGCACTTACAATGTTTAGTGGCACTTACAATGTAATAGGTCTTACATTTAGAATTGGATGGCACTACAATGTTTAGTGGCACTGGCAATGCAATAGGTCATACATTTAGAATTGGCATCCCACCCCCAGTGAATACATTGGGAAATTGCTGTCTACAGGTAAACCACAGTCAAATATTAAACAATTTAAAAAAAATGAAATCCATATTTATGAAAATAAGAATGAATTTCGACATTGTGTTGACTGCAGGTTTCAATTATATGAACCAGATATTTAATCATTTTTAATAGCGGAGACCAGACACCCAATCTTATAAAACATTACATAGAAAATCTACATATTTTTTTATTGACTTACAAATAATATGGAGTTAGAAGTGTGGAGCCTTATAAATTTCACTTTTAAGTGCTAATTTTAAGAGGGAAGGTAATGTTTTGAATGTTTTTTCCCTTTAAGAAGTTTTGTTCCTGAAGGTATATTTTAAAATATATTGGTTTTTTAAAACTGACAAAACTTCAATATTACTAGTTGATAAAAAATCGTAATTGTGATTTACTTGATGATGTGGATGACACTAGTTTTTCCTGTTAAATTCTAAAAGGGGAGTTTTCAGCCATTTAAAATGTTCAAAACAAAGTCTGTAGTTTTAGATTTGTTAAATGTGCATTCACTTAAATTGTTGTTTGCTCTTTTTGCAACTTTCATTCTTTAAAAGAGAATGTGTTTTGTTTTCTTTGAACTTGTACAAATATGTTTGTTATGTTATTGAAAGTGTAGATATATGTGTTTATTTTAGTCGTAGAAATTTTGTTTTATAATTAATTCAACATTATTATTTCAGGTAATTGTTTCTTTAATTGCAGCATGTTTTTATTATTTAATCAGCATTATGTGCAGATACACCTTGTATGCATGGAACAGTAGTAATACATAATATGTAGTACTACTGTACATATGTAAACACACATGCACGCACACAATTTCCAGGGATTTATCCAAGATATTTCGCCAGAATTCCATGTCTTATGGGATTGGGAAATTAGTATGAGCAAAACATACTTGGGATATGTTTTCAGGCCACTGAATAATGTAATACGCCAGTTGTAAATTGATTTAATATAACAGGCATATATTGGGAATTTTTAATAATGAAATTGGGAATTTTCAGTGCCACTTTCTTTTGGAAAGGAGCCTATGTTCGGACCCAGTAAATCCCTACATGCACACACACAGGATATATTGGTGTGGTTTTTGTTGCAAGATATTGCAAGTAATATGTGTTTTAATAGCACGTAAATTTGTTGTTTATTCCACACAATAGGTTTACTTGTATTGGTAAATACTAACTCCACTAATGTATTTTTAGTTTAGTGTTTTTTCTTTAACGAATGCAGACCATAACCCAGTTGTTTTATATATGTTGTTTTCATCTTAGCACTAACATGGTTGCAGGAAGTGATTTACTACGAAATTGTTTAATTTTTCTGAAAACTGAGGTCCATCTGAAAAAGATATTGAGTTTGCTTTAACCAAACCAATTGTAAATGTAGGTTGGTCAATATTTTATTTTATTTTTAAATTGAAAAAAACTTTTTAAAATTTCATACAGAAATGAAAATGAGTCAGGGCATTTCTTTTCATGCTTTAACATCATCATGTCATATTAGCACAAAGGAAGATCATAATAATTTTGATTATGTTTATGGGTTGTTGTTTTTTTTTGGGGGGGGGGGGGGGGAGGACAGGATGGCAGTGTGTGGAAGATCCTTGGTTTTGAGGTCAAGTTAACTAAGTTTTTGTGGAAATAGAAAATGATTCAGGTTGTAATTTGTGACTAATATGAGTTTGGTTACAGCAAACAGTATTATATTTCTATGGTTGGTTTTATTATTATTTTCTTCCACACTGACTGTTCATTTTGGAAAATTAACAGCATTGTTCTTGCTATTTGTATTTTGATGACACTTTTGTCAAATTATATTTTTATTATAATCACTGTTTACATGTGTAATGTATATTGTGAAGTTATCATTTCTCTGTTCATTTAAAAACAAGAGCTTATTCATGAACAGGTACACATGTTGAAAGTCACTATCCGAAGTTTGTAGCCATTGTAACACAGTTTCGGCAATATTACGAGGTGTTGATAAGATACCTGCTAATTTAGCATGATTCCGTGCTTCCATGAATCCTAAATTTTGGGTCGGAATCATAAAATTATAAGACTGAATCCCAAAATATCTATATTAAATCATGTTTATGAATCTGGCAGAATCCTAAAAATAATTCCCGAATTATTTATCCTACACATTGTTTTAAAATTTACATGTCTACATATTGTTTCAAAACATGTTCTATTTATTATTTATCATAAAGAAAAAGGGTTAAAACAAAATTTAAACTTTTTTTCCAACTAAATTGTACTTAAGGCACTTGTGCTTGCAATTAACTTACACATCATGTAACAATCAGTTTTAATCAGAGCAATACATTTTAGTGCTGCTTATTTCATTAGATAGTATGGCTGTGGTGGCTGTGTCATCACCTGCATGTAGGCACATCCAGTCATATTTCTTTCAGTTGATAGCACGTTATTACCATGTGATATCATAGATAATGCATTATGCTCTCAATAATGGAGGAGTTCGAAAATTGCTATATTTTTATAAGTATTACACAGTTGTATTACATGTAAGTAGATTTATCCAAGTGTTGTCTATTTTAATGACTATAAATCGCGGATAGGCCCTTTATCGCAATAATGATAGCAAACTTGTCTGTATATGTGTTGACAAGTCTTTTATAAATACTAATGTACAGTATGCTATTTAATGTATATTTTTTGGGCTTGTTAACATGCATAATATTTAAGGTTGAATTTCTGTTTTGCAGACCCATTTTGGAAGTGGAAGTCCGACCATGCAGTCTACAGGCTACCCTGACACGATGGGTGGTGCTGGATCAGGTTATGATGACCGTAAGCTATTTCCTTCTCATAATACTTATCCTGACCATGTTTATATTGTAGATTGTGCTTTTATCAATTTCATGCATTTACTAATACCAATAAAGCAAATTATATGAGTGACCATGGGAAAACGATAGGAGGCAGATGTTGATTACAGTGATGTGTTATTTTAGAAGCAGAAGTGGTGTTAGCATTACAATTTGTGTGTGTTTGTGGTTGTTTGTGTGTTTGTGGTGTGTGTGTTTGTGGTTGTGTTTGTGTGTGTTTGTGTGTGTTTGTGGTTGTTTGTGTGTGTGTGTGTGTGTGTGTGTGTAAAGCGCAGCCAGATTTTGTAAATTTTTCTGCTGTCATTTCCGAATGGAGAGGCTTGTAAACATGCTCATTGTCCTATCCTGTAATCCTAAACTTTATGGTAGTCATAATAAACATGTTTGATGTCTTGTCTAATTGTTAGCTTTATTATAGGCACAGATGATTAATTAGTTTTATGGTAGTCACACTAAACATGTTTATTATTTTACCCATTGATGTTCATTAGCTTGTGGTAGTCACAATAAACATGGTCCTTTTCTTGTCCTCTGATGATTTTTGTTATTGTAATTGTGTCAATTTTTTTGCCTTCAGATGATTAGCTTTATGATAGTCACAGTAAGCACACTATCATGGTTAGATTTATGTATATGTAGTAGCATAAACATATTGTTTGTCTAACTCCCTGAATATTAGCTTACAATAGTCACAGTAAACTCATTCATAACAGTAAACATCAGGGTTGTCTTGTCTAGTTGCTCGGAATACAGGGTTTTTGGGTGTAAGACAAGTGACTTGTTGAATTGGACAGCTCAAATAGAAATTAATTTATATACTGCACGATTCCGTCAGTGGATGTATTCAGATGGGGCAAGCACATTTCAGATGAGTTAAGTAAAATGAACAGGAACTTGATAATTAGATGTTGAAAGTTTATAGAGATCCATGACCATGTTCTTTGTCTTTTTTGCAGTGTCTCCTGCAAGTAGCACCGCGGGTCGCCGCCTGTCGACGGACCTGGAACATGCGCGCCCCTCCTCAGTGGGTGAGGAGGAGCTACAGCTGCAGCTGGCACTGGCCATGAGCAAGGAGGAGCATGAGGAAGAGGTGCGCAAACAGAAGAGTGACGATATCAAGCTGCAGATGGCCATCAACGAGAGCAGACGGCATGCGGACGACGAGGTTAGTCTATGATTATACAATTTTTGGGAGGTTAGTCTGTGATCATACAATGTTTGGGAGGTTAGTCTGTGATTATATAATGTTTATGAGATTAGTCTGTGATTATACATGTTTGTGAGGTTAGTCTGTGATTATACAATGTTTGGGAGGTTAGGCTGTGATCATACAATGTTTGGGAGGTTAGTCCGTCATTATACAATGTTTGGGAAGTTAGTCTGATTATACACTGTTTGGGAGGTTAGTCTGATTATACAATGCTTGGGAGGTTAGTCTGTGATTATACAATATTTGGAGGTTAGTCTGTGATAATACAATGCTTGGGAGGTTAGTCTATGATCATACAATGTTTGTTTAAGTTAGTCTGTGATTATACAATATTTGGGAGGTTAGTCTGATTATACAATTTTTATGAGGTTAGTCTGATTATGAAATGTTTGGGAGGTTAGTCTGTGATTATGAAATGTTTGGGAGGTTAGTCTGATTATGAAATATTTGGGAGGTTAGTCTGTGATTATACAATGTTTGGGAGATTAGTCTGTGATTATACAATGTTTGGGAGATTAGTTTGATATGCAGATTGAGAGGTTAGTCTGATTATACAATGTTTAGTAGGTTAGTCTGTGATTATACAATGTTTGGGAGGTTAGTATGTGATTATACAATGTTTGGGAGGTTAGTCTGTGATTATACAATGTTTGGGAGGTTAGTCTGTGATTATACAATGTTTGGGAGGTTAGTCTGTGATTATACAATGTTTTTAGGTTAGTCTGTGATTATACAGTGTTTAGGAGGTCAGTCTGTAACAATACAATGTCTAGGATGTTAGTCTGTGATAATACAATGTTTAGGAGGTTAATCTGTGATTATTAAATGTTTGGCAAATCCAACATGGTTCTGGTCATGCTGGTGTTTGTAATGTAGCTTGTAATTCATTTTATGTGATTTTCAAAAAAGAAGTTGTGTGGCTCAGAAGCTAGGGTCAGCGAGTTTTATATGAGTGTTAATACGGTAATTACTTTTAGAAATTTCTCTTGGGATAATAAAATAGATTTCATGATTGTAACTAAGACTTATGTTTAGTAAATAGAATAATAATATTAGTGAATTACTTGATAAGATCTTCATAGATTGCAAGATTGATATTGAGATTGTGCTGTAGCCAAGGTCACACAATCTGAAATATATTTTAATATGGGTAAAATTTGCTTATTTTTTTAAATTAATTATTGCAATAGTAATGAAAGCAAAAAAAAAAAAAAAAAATTGTTATACTGGCACCATAATGTAGACCGGCGTCGTGGCAGGCCATTGGTCTACAGGCTGGTAGGTACTGGGTTCGGATCCCAGTCGAGGCATGGAATTTTTAATCCAGATACCGACTCCAGACCCTGAGTGAGTGCTCCGCAAGGCTCAATGGGTAGGTGTAAACCACTTGCACCGACCAGTGATCCATAACTGGTTCAACAAAGGCCACGGTTTGTGCTATCCTGCCTGTGGGAATGGCAAATAAAAGATCCCTTGCTGCCTTTCATAAAAGAGTAGCCTATGTGGCGACAGCGGGTTTCCTCTAAAAAAATCTGTGTGGTCCTTAACCATATGTCTGATGCCATATAACCGTAAATAAAATGTGTTGAGTGCGTCGTTAAATAAAACACTTCTTTCTTTCTTTCCATAATGTAGCTTTTTAAACCTAATTGTTTAGGATATGAAATAGCATACTACAGTTATGTCTGTTAGATACTATTTGTTACAACCCGTTTAAAAACGTATCCAACTTGTTTGCACTCATTAGATAATTTTGAAACAACTTGCAATATAAATGGTACATGTATCTGATGACCACTCGTAATATTCTCTATGTGGATGATGGATCAAGGGATTATTTGTGAAGTAAACTTTTTCATAACTGGAATTAGAATAACCTGCCTCTTTAACTTCTACTTTTGACTAAATTCTTTTCATCTCCCTAGAAATTATCTTTGAAAAGTACTTGTTGGCAATTACACAAGATTTTAGAAATAATTTAAACAGTTTGAGAAGAAAAATAACCCACTTATTTTTATATTATTATTTTTAACGTCCCCGAAAGTTTTATTTCTGATGTTTTCCTCTAAAATAGAAGAAAATTGATATGTATTTAAAGTAAAGGAAATGAGAAGAAAATGCATTTAAATTCCTACCTTTTAACTGACTGTTTACCAGTTTGCTAGAAGTAATATTTTATTTTATTACTTTTTTTTAATAGGACAGAAGGAAATTAAGAGTAAGATTGAATGACAGGCATGTTTTTTTTTTGCTTGCGAGTGTGTGCGGCCTCAGTCTCGTAACGAGTGACTCAAAGTGAAAGCTACGTTCATGTGCCAGCTTCCCTCGAGTAGCTTCAGTCTCTTCTCTCTGTTCTGCTCACCTCGGCCTTCACTTGATAATCCAACACAAATCACTTTCAGTTAATAGTCTAAATCATCTACATTTTCCATATAAAATCGTTTTATCAGACACTTTCATATTTACATTTTTTAAATGTAATGATTGTAATTTTAATATACTTTGAGATATCTGATATCTGTAACAAGATTTCTTAAAGTGCAGTGGTGAAGCGTTTTTGCCTGAAGTGCAGTTGGTTGTAGAATCAGTTGCGATCAGGAGAGCGGTTGACACCACGACTGGTAAATAAAAGAATTTGGCTGTCCTGTCCGTGGGGAAAAGAGTATTGAAAATAATTTTTACTGTTCAGTGGGATAAACCTATAGGTTTAATGTTTATTGGACTTAATAAGATTTTTGCTTTTTAATATTTCTCTAAACCAAATGATTGAATGTTGTATGTGGTTTCCAAAATATTAACTTGGTATTACATGTTAGCATGTTTATTATCATTATTTATTAACCACATCAGCATTTTATATTCTGTAACTTCTGATGTTGGAATCTACAGAGTTGGATTATCAAGTCACTGCTGTATATACTAACCACCAAAGCTTAAGTAAAGTTTTTTTTTTTTTAAATACTGTTTTGATAATGTCTATGATCTGCTAGTAAAGTGAAATATAACCTGTCAAACATTGATGTATTAAAAACTATAGCTAGAGAAGAGCTAGTTAATACGCAAATTTTCAACATACACACAATGCAAATGACTCCAATGTAACCTTTAAAAATAGCGTAAAATTGTTGAAAACTTGTATGATACAGCCAAATCAATGACAGTGTGTGTAGCGACCCACTTGGGTCTTCATGAGTTTGCCATTAATGCAGGTCTCTGAGAATTCAAAATTGGCGTAAACTATTTGCGGAATAGCGTAAAATTCGACCCCTGGAACTTAACTCCCTTTCGCAATTTTTAGAGGCCTGTTTATGTGTTGAGGATTAACCTGTTCCTTGTGCAACTCTCTGATAGCTGACTCCAGACAGTTTTGTTGTATGTCAAATCCAGGTGTTACCTGTCAAAATATAGTGACATTGTTTGGTATTTGAACTGAAGCCTAACGTTTAAACATAAATTGAATCTTTGATAGCTGTAGTGAAAAATTGTGATTTCCCTATAGCCTGAAAGTGTTATACTAAAGGTTTGTGTAAGCAGTGTAGAAACCATATCTTTAAAGAATGTCGTGACTAGCTTCATTGTATAACTCACATCACAGAATCAACCACCCCAGCACTCCATCCCCAACCCCATCACTCCATCCCCCACCCACCCCATCACTCCATCCCCCACCCACCCCATCACTCCATCCCCCACCCACCTTTTTAATTTTAAACAAGGTTTTCCACTGCAGAAAAGAAGCTACCCTATATATTTTATAATTAAATTTTTATGTTTTGAGACAAAGAAGAAAGTAAGCCTTTGTTAAAAGTTTTTTTTTTTTTTAATGAAGGTAATAGTGAAGGATTCGGCAACATGAATGACATTTTTTGTACGTCCCTAAAAAGAGATGGTCGGATGTACATGTATAGTTCATCCCATCCTTCTACAAACATTAAAAAGAGATGGTCGGATGTACATGTATAGTCCATCCCATCCTTCTACAAACATTAAAAAGAGATGGTCGGATGATGTACATGTATAGTCCATCCCATCCTTCTACAAACATTAAAAAGAGATGGTCGGATGTACATGTATAGTCCATCCCATCCTTCTACAAACATTAAAAAGAGATGGTCGGATGATGTACATGTATAGTCCATCCCATCCTTCTACAAACATTAAAAAGAGATGGTCGGATGTACATGTATAGTCCATCCCATCCTTCTACAAACATTAAAAAGAGATGGTCGGATGATGTACATGTATAGTCCATCCCATCCTTCTACAAACATTAAAAAGAGATGGTCGGATGTACATGTATGGTCCATCCCATCCTTCTACAAACATTAAAAAGAGATGGTCGGATGTACATGTATAGTCCATCCCATCCTTCTACAAACATTAAAAAGAGATGGTCGGATGTACATGTATAGTCCATCCCATCCTTCTACAAACATTAAAAAGAGATGGTCGGATGTACATGTATAGTCCATCCCATCCTTCTACAAACATTAAAAAGAGATGGTCGGATGTACATGTATAGTCCATCCCATCCTTCTACAAACATTAAAAAGAGATGGTCGGATGTACATGTATAGTCCATCCCACCTTCTACAAACATTAAAAAGAGATGGTCGGATGATGTACATGTATAGTCCATCCCATCCTTCTACAAACATTAAAAAGAGATGGTCGGATGATGTACATGTATAGTCCATCCCATCCTTCTACAAACATTAAAAAGAGATGGTCGGATGTACATGTATAGTCCATCCCATCCTTCTACAAACATTAAAAAGAGATGGTCGGATGATGTACATGTATAGTCCATCCCATCCTTCTACAAACATTAAAAAGAGATGGTCGGATGTACATGTATAGTCCATCCCATCCTTCTACAAACATTAAAAAGAGATGGTCGGATGTACATGTATAGTCCATCCCATCCTTCTACAAACATTAAAAAGAGATGGTCGGATGTACATGTATAGTCCATCCCATCCTTCTACAAACATTAAAAAGAGATGGTCGGATGTACATGTATAGTCCATCCCATCCTTCTACAAACATTAAAAAGAGATGGTCGGATGTACATGTATAGTCCATCCCATCCTTCTACAAACATTAAAAAGAGATGGTCGGATGTACATGTATAGTCCATCCCATCCTTCTACAAACATGGTTTTTGTTAATAATTTTAGTTTGGTTTTACGTAAGAAGAAAAGTAAAAGTGTTTTGGAAATAACACAAAATTACTATTTTCGATCAAGTTAAAAAATAATCTGATGAGAAATAAATACATGTAACTTGTACCAGACCTTAGGATTTCAAATTTCATAGGAAACACTGTTTCGGTTCCGTACCTTGTGATTATGGGAACTCATCAGAAACTGTTTTTAGACTCCATGAAAACAAGTCATAAGAATCCACTTTTAATACCATTAATTTAAATTATTATTATTGCAAAAATCCATGCAAGGAGACATGTTTTCAAACTCAATATAAAGCTGATTATACACATGCTGTTGTAATTTTGACAGCTAAATAAAAATAATAGTTTGGTGATACGTCATTTCCTCCCATAATGAAACTAAAGGAAACAGTGGGGACTATTCCATTGCCACCTTTAGTACTCAAGAAAATGTGTGACGTTGACTTTTTCGACTTCAGTGATTGTAGTCAGAAGGTTAAATATTTTCTACAAAATTACATTTGAAATTAAATACTATTTCTTGACTGCTATATTTAAGACACTACAAATAATTAGTACCAGTAATTTTGGTTCAGATGTGTAACATGTTTGATTGAGCTTGTGTTTGAACTCTGATTCGGGTTTACCTGAACCGGAACACTGAGAAGTTTGGTTAACACAACTATCCGAATCGGGTCTTGTGATTGTGTCAAACACATTCTTCAGTAGTGTGATATTAGAAACATAATAAAAATTTAAAAAAATTATATATATATATATTATTTTCGTTGAATAGTCGTACTTGATATAATAATTGTGGGAAACGAAATTTTGGTTCTGTGATTTTTACCGACGCACTACTGATACGGTACCGGAAACGATCATTACCGTGAAATCCCAAGGCATGTTATAGTAAACTTGATAGTATGAACAGGGCTTCTAGAATTTGTATAAAATCCACTAGTCATGGGATCAGTGATTTTATATATATATACTAGCTACAATTAAAAATTCACTAGCCCTACTTTAGTTTACATTAATACAATTTTACTAAATAATAGTAATAATCAGATATGTCACCTAAAGAGGTAGGTAGAGCTTAAAAACACAAACACTGGGGGTTTGGGGTTCGGGCAGGATATCCATATACTCTTCAAAAGAAGAAACGCAAAACCACATTGTCGTAACATTTGGAGAATTGATTTAATTATTGAATGGTGAGTCCGATAATTACCAAATGTTGCAGGATTGTTCACAATTCACTCTAGTCCATTGTGAGTAAGTGATAGGACACACCACCAAGGTCAAGGTCATCTGGAGTCAATACCAGGTGTGGCCTCCGCGTGTGTTGACAACTGCCTGGCACTGCCTGGCACCGCCTGCCCATTGAAGCAACCAGAGTACGGATGACGTCCCGGGGGATGGTGGCCCACTCGGCCTGCAAGGCTGCTGCCAGCTCGGGCAGGGTCTGGGGCTGTGGTTGTCGCTGTCGGAGGCGTCGGTCCAACTCGTCCCATAGATGCTCAATTGGGTTCAAATCCGGTGATATCGATGGCCAAGGAAGGACATTAATGTTGTTGTTCTGTAGGAAAGCCGTTGTGAGACGTGCTGTGTGAGGCCCGGCGTTGTCATGTTGGAACACTGCGTTGGCGTTGGCCATAACTGGAACGATGTGTGGCCGGAGGATCTGGTCAATGTAGCCCTGTGCATTCAGGTTGCCCTGCACGTGGACCAGGTCAGTTCTGCCAGTGTGTGAGATGGCTGCCCACACCATGACACTACCCCCGCCGAATCTGTCCACTTCCTGCACGCAGTTTGCCGCATAACGTTCACCACGACGCCTATACACGCGACATCTTCCATCATGACGTCGGAGCAGAAATCGGGACTCGTCACTGAACCACACCTGTCTCCATCGCAGTTGAGGCCATTGTCGATGAATCTGGCACCACTGCAGTCGGAGTCGACGGTGTTGTGGTGTTAAGATGACACCTCGAACTGGACGTCTGGCACGAATTCCTACCTCACGTAGGCGGTTCCGTACGGTCTAGTCGGATATCCTGCGCAAACCTGGTATTGCTGCGGCTGTGGAGGTGGCAGTAGTCAATCGTTCCCGAAGGTGACGTACCCGGATGTAGCGGTCCTGCCCGGGGGTAGTGACCCGTGGTCGACCGGATCTAGGGAGGTCACGTGTTGATCCATGTTGCTGGTAACGGTCCCACAGTCTGGAGATGGTGCTTGGGGACACATGGAATGCCCTGGCAACGGCCGTTCTGGATTCGCCTGTGTCTAGTCGGCCGATGGCATTGTTTCTCTGCGGTTCACTGAGACGTGGCATGTCCTGGATTGTCAACTGTCGGCCAGATACAGAGGCCAGGCAAGCGAACACCCTGCACTTTTATACTGTCGGTGTTCATGTTGCACGTGCAGACAACGCACGTGCAGTGGTGACATGATTTGCACGTGGCTGCGTTTTTGCGAATATTCACATTTTGGAACTTTATTGTACAGTAGCTGCGTTTTATCGAATGTAACCGTGGGAATGTGTTTGGGACATGCAATGACCTTATATTCACAAAGCATGAACCGGTAGGAAACATAAAATCGGAGTTATAACCCATTTGAACCCTTTTGTGTTTCTTTTTTTGAAGAGTATATTTACAAAATAGACTTAACTGCAACATTTCACTTTTCTTTCTTTTTTTCTAGTCCTAGTTATTCACTAGCCCAACATTAAATATCACTAGCTATGGGAGTGGGACTACCATAATCTAGAAGCCCTGATGAAAAAAGGCGATTCCTGTGGGACGGACTATAGGTTCTAATTTCTTCACATTTTCTTATTTTTCATGAACATTTAATGCTTGAAGATGACATGATGGCATGAAATACTTTAAAATGTTTGTGTGATTCATGTTTGGCTAGAAGTACACGTGTGTGCATGGAACTGTTCTGGAATTAACTTTTGTTTTAACAGTAAAATGTCTGTTCAGACCTGCTACGTCAAAGCATGACTCATTTCTTGTTAACCTTCTGACTACTGGGTTAATTTTTTGCCAAAACCACAATGAGTAGTATAAATTTACATCTTTTATTTGTGTTATTTTCACTTTAAAAGTTCACAAATACATAAAATAATGTTCAGTAATGTTAAATATTGTTTTCTTGGTTTTTTTTTTATTTTATGATATTTTAAAGTAGTTAATGTGGTTTAAAATAATGCCCCTAAAAAGTGGTAAAATTGTTACAGCCATTATTCTCAATAACTATTTTACTGACCACATTTTGTTATGTTTTTTTAAACATGATTCATATCCCAATATATTGTGATTTTCGTTGTTGGTAAAATGGTAAATTGTATTATAATATTAGCTGTTACAATCAGTTATCAACACCTCAAAATAACTGCAACATTTCACCTTTTTTTTAAAAAGAACATACTTGCCAAAAAAACAAACTTTTTCAGCTAAAACTTCTCAGATATCTCCTATAGAAAAACAAAAGTGTAAAGTGCCGATTTTAGTCCCAATCTAAGCTCTTTTTGGTTGTTTTATTATTTCCAGTGAGAAATATGAATATTAAATGCACTGCATGCAATATTCAGTGTGTCAGCTTGTGTTAATGCTGGCGAGATATCTCGCCTGTGGTAGTCGGAAGGTTAATGACATAACATTAGATCCAAGTTTAGAGTAGCATGTGAGGCAAATGAATATCTGTAAGAAGTATCCACGTGTATAGATTGTGTGGATCCTTTAGGTCAAAAAAAGGATTACTCTGTGACAGTTCAGTTAAAAAAGATTATGCAAGCTGCAAATTGTCTGTATATTTTTAGAATGAATTCAAAGTGTTTACAAACTCTTGTTGTATGGTTAACTAGTTAATATTGAAAATAAAAGTGACACAACCACAACCCAAGGCATGATATTTAAAGTATATTGTACATTGCAGAGTTCTTGATTGAAATCACTCATATGTGAAGAATTATTCAGACATACCTGTTCTCAAATGTCACGTGTAAATTTGCCTTTGACATGAGAGCTAATTTTATGTTACGCTATTCTATTTATCATTATCATATGCAGTACCTCAAAATTTCCATAAATGTATTGTATATTTACTAATACATGTACATGAAAATCAGTGTTGAAGCTTGTTAATAATGATGATGGTGATGATGATGATCATCATCATCGTCATCGTCATCATCATCATCATCATATGGATGTCTACTGAGTGATTGAAATAATTTGAAACAGTGTTATTTAATTCCTTTAATGAATATGGTTTATAGTAATGTACGTCACAGTTCTAGGTACGAGTGACATCAAGCCCATGTAAACATTTTGGTCCCTAAAATGTTTTTTAATTTTTGGGGTAGTTTCTAAGAATATAAATCACTGCCTCCTACTGTTAACATTATGCCGTGGTTATGGCCAATACCAATATTTTTAGCTTACCGGTACTAGTCATTTATTAAACCAATGGGGTGGTGTTAAACGTTTCTTTTTCTATTATCTATATTTTCAGCCACCCGAGCATCCTCAAAAGAATGCAAAACATGGACATGGCAGCCACACAGGGGCAAGGGAAACGACCGACCCTTGGGGTATGCCACTACAGAATTCAGCCCCTACTGACCCCTGGGGTGCCCCTCTTGCAGCTGGAGCAATGCCACGACTCTCACACTCTCCTCAACAGCAACAACAACAACAGGATGTCTGGGTGCCTCCGGTCCCGCCGGTTCAGAGCACAGACCCCTGGACTGTCCAGTCCGAAAGCAGTTCTTCCAGGACAGGTTCTCAACCAGGTACGTGCATGATCTTGTCACAAATAAACCTACAGACTTGAGTACAATTTTATTAATTAATCATTTAGAATTGATACAGTTGTTAGATGTGATTGAGTCAAAGGATCAAATCCCTCCCCTTGACAAATTCTCTGATTGTTTTTTTCCTGTACCAACTAGTATATTATAGTATATGACTGGTATATTAACGGTCTTGCTGTCCTGTCTGGGAAAGTGCATATAAAAGACTGTTTACTACTAATGGAATAACGTAGCATGTTTCCTTGGATGACTCTGTCATAATTACCAAATGTTTGGCATCCAGTAGCTGATGATTAATTAATTAATTAATATGCTCTAGTGGTGTTATTAGAACCAACTTTAAAATAGATGCTTAACATTAATTATATATATAATTATCTTTCTGTCTTGTGTCTTTCAATGTCCTCAACTTTGTACACTAGTATAAGAGCCAAATTTACACGTACACAAAACCGATCATGGCACATTTATTTTAAATGAAGACAAACTAAGATGTTAATGCATGACTAAACACCTGCACTTTTACTAAATAGGCACATATGGTTATTATTTTGAACACTATCACTATATTTGTAAAATTTGGGTATTCAAACAGCCTCATTACTTCGAACATTATATCACTATAGTTGTTAAATTCAGCTTTACAAACGGCCTTATTACTTTGATCGCTATATCACTATATATTTGTTAAATTCAGGTTTACAAACAGCCTCTTTACTTTCAACATTATATATTTGTTAAATTCAGCTTTACAATCAGCCTCATTACTTTAAACATTATATATTTGTTAAATTCAGGTTTACAAACAGCCTGATTACTTTCAACATTATATATATTTGTTAAATTCAGGTTTACAATCTACTTTCAACATTATATATATTTGTTAAATTCAGGTTTACAATCAGCCTCATTACTTTCAACATTATATATTTGTTAAATTCAGGTTTACAATCAGCCTCATTACTTTCAACATTATATATATTTGTTAAATTCAGGTTTACAAACAGCCTCATTACTTTCAACATTATATATTTGTTAAATTTAGGTTTACAAACAGCCAATCCTTGGAGCTCCCCACAGTGGGGCACGTCACCTCCGGCCTCACAGAACAACTCTAATAACGTGAATACGGTTTCATCACCATCACTGCCGGCCACCAACGGAACAAACAATATTGACGATGCATTTGATCTACTGAGTTCACGTAGTGCGGAGGGGTCACCATCAAAATCAGGAGCTGCTAGTGCGGCTCAAGCTTTCGATCCTCTAGGTATGTATTTAACAGGGATGACTTGGTATGTATTTGACAGGGATGGCTTGGTATGTATTTATCGGGATGACTTGGTATGTATTTAACAGGGATGGCTTGGTATGTATTTATCGGGATGACTTGGTATGTATTTAATAGGGATGACTTGGTATGTATTTAACAGGAATGACTTGGTATGTATTTGACAGGGATGGCTTGGTATGTATTTATTGGGATGACTTGGTATTTATTTAACAGGGATGACTTGGTATGTATTTAACAGGGATGGCTTGGTATGTATTTAACAGGGATGACTTGGTATGTATTTAACAGGAATGACTTGGTATGTATTTTACAGGGATGGCTTGGTATGTATTTATCGGGATGACTTGGTATGTATTTAACAGGGATGACTTGGTATGTATTTATCGGGATGACTTGGTATGTATTTAACAGGGATGACTTGGTATGTATTTAACAGGGATGACTTGGTATGTATTTTACAGGGATGGCTTGGTATGTATTTATCGGGATGACTTGGTATTTATTTAACAGGGATGACTTGGTATGTATTTAACAGGGATGACTTGGTATGTATTTAACAGGGATGGCTTGGTATGTATTTTACAGGGATGGCTTGGTATGTATTTTACAGGGATGGCTTGGTATGTATTTTACAGGGATGGCTTGGTATGTATTTTACAGGGATGACTTGGTATGTATTTAACAGGGATGACTTTGTATATATATTTAACAGGGATGACTTGGTATGTATTTTAACAGGGATGACTTGGTATGTATTTAACAGGGATGTGATTTTTTTTTTTAATATGCAATTTCAGCTTATCTGATTTGAGATAACTTCTTCTTTTTATCTGAGTTCAGCTTTTTTTATGTTTAAAGTAATGTACATGTAGCTTGGCAATGTAATATAGTGTATGATGCCCAAGAGAATATGGTTTTATTATCATGGATGATCCAGTGTTAAGAGCAGACCTTGTAAGCTGTGACACTATACCTGTAAGGGGGCGAGATGTAGCCCAATGGTAAAGCGCTCGCTTGATGCACGGTCTGTTTGGGATTGATCCCCATCAGTGGGCCCATTGGGCTATATCTCGCTCCAGCCAGTGCACCAGAACTGGTGTAACAAAGGCCATGGTATATACTACCCTGTCTGAGATGATGCATATAAAAGATCCCTTGCTGCTAATCGAAAAGAGTAGCCCATGAAGTGGTGATAGCGGGTTTCCTCTCTATATCTCTGTGGTCTTAAACCATATATCTGATGCCATATAACCATAAATAAAATGTGTTGAGTGGGTTGTTAAATAAACCATTTCCTTCCTTCTTATGCCTTTAATGATAATAATATATGCTTATTAACGACTTTTTAGCATCTACGTCGGAGAATTCTAACAGTAGCTGGAACATGGAGCCACTGAACCAGTCGTTACCAGAAAGAAAAAAGTCTCCACTGGATTTCCTTGGTGCACATACGGGACTAGTAAATTTAGATGAACTGGTCTCCAAAGAGCCTACAAAAGGTTGGTATGACTTGATGCTGTGGTACCGTCCTCTGTGGTGTCGTGGTTAAATCAGTAGGTACAGGGTGTGTACTACCAAATCAAGTCCCATAGACGACAATAGTAACATATGTGGCTAAAACTCCTACCTGCAGCGTATCAATCGACGTAAATGCCACGGATATAAATACTACCACCCCTCACACTTAAAGTGAATCAGAAAAAATTGGGGGTCAAGCTGCTCGTTTCTGAGATAACGGGTAGCGTCTATGACTACCCTAGTTCCGCACAAAATTTGAGTACTTTTTTTTTTACAGGTACCCCATACATGTTTCAAGCACAAGGCTACTTACACATTGGTACTAGATGAAATGAAATTGCATATTTTTTTTACCCAGATGAAACTTATTTTTTACAACCAACACACTCACATTTATAACCAATCAGGACTTGTAGTGTTCACTTCTCTATCAAAAGTTGGGTGCACCTCGAACTTTGACCCAGCCGGAAGTTATTTGGTTTAGTACTACCTACAGGGTTCACAGCCCGGTACCGGCTCCCACCGAGAGTTTTAATGACTCAATGGGTAGGTGTAAGACCACTACACCCTCTTCTCTCTCACTAATAACTAACAACTAACCCACTGTCCTGGACAGACAGCCCAGATAGCTGAGGTGTGCAGTGTTTCCCCCTGGATCTGAGTTCAGAGGGGTTCTGGGGCATGTACCCCCGAGAAATGTTTTTCAAAATTTTGTTGCTTTTAGATGTATTTTGGAGTACATATGGGTGTCATATACACATATTGTAGAACATTCTAATGAATAATTTGACCACACTAAATAAATATAAACGGTTTTATTAATTTATTTTATCAAACACCTAACTATAAACTAAATACAAACATGATGTAAAAGGTACAAGTAACATTGAATATTTTCATTAAAACACTTTCTGTACATCTACAAAACATACTACAATTAAAAAACAAAAAAAATTAAATTTAACTAAGCACAAGCACAAAATATAAAAAATAGTGACATTTAACTAAACTTAACTAAACACAAACCTGTTGTTCAAGGTAGCACTAAATTATTTAAACTCTCATACTGTACCTCTCGCTGAAGACTGGTCGTAATAGAATTCAGGCATCTGTATACCGTCTTCACTGCTCTCTCGTGTGACAACCATCGTGTGTTGATTGCTTTAATTAGCTTCAGATTTGGTTCATTCAGGAGTGACTGTATTGCTTCTAATCCCGCTGTCCTTACTGCTGAATTTTCATAGAACTGGAATAACTGTAGAAGAGTTGACGAAAACTTTTCTACCCGTGCAACCTCTTTGCTTGCCTGACCTGTTGCCACGGCTAACCGGTGGTTAACACAGTGATTGCCCATTTTTTTGCCCAATCATTACATTGGCTCCGTCACTTCCAACTGCTAACAATTTATCAGTTATTTGCAAGTCATTGTCATCGAAATACTACTTCACAGCATCAAAGATTGTTTGGGCAGTACCGTTTGGAATGGGTATCACCGCCAAGAATCACGTCATTATCTCTTTGTCACTCACATACCAAATATAAACTGACAGTTGTTTCTTGACTGAGGCGTCCGTTGTTTCATCAATCATGATACTGAATTTGGCAGATTTTCGAATTTCATCATGAATATCTTTTCTTATTTCACCACTTAAACAATTTAGATACTCATCTTGTATTCTCTGGCTGGTGTAACACGCATTCTTGCCAAGATTTATGTCGTCCAGAAACTGTAATCCCATATCATTAACAACGGTGACAAGTTCGTCAAAGTTAGTGGTATGCACAGTCTCATTGTTCACTAAGAAGTACATCAATTTCATTTGAGCGATGACAGCTTCTCGTTGCATATTTACTGTGGGTTCAAAACACTGAAGAATTCCGCCATCATTTTTTGACAACGTCATGCTGTTCTCTCGTGAAACAGCCGCCTTGTGGTTGGTACTTTGACTGTGCCATATGAGACTCTTTTTCACGAAACTTTGACACGGAACGTCAATCCATGTCATCTTTCCACGCCCGTGGCTAGTGGTTTTTAAGTTCGGGCTAGTGAGAAACGCAAAACCACTAGCCCTGCGGGTTAGTGGTTTCCCACCCCCATCCTTATCGCTCGATCGTGTTTTTTTTTTGGAGGGGTTTCTTTTTCTCTCGGCTGAAATTTCGTTTAATAAATTTGATTGTGACGTTTGTCATAGAATAATATCAACAACATCATCAGTATATAATAATAATCCACTTAAACTAGGTCTGCAAACTGCAGTAACATGCTATCTCTACATCGTTACGGTTACAGAATGCATTGTTTACTTTTCCCTTTCAAGTTTCTGGCACAGGAAATCAAGTCTAATGACATGAGTGTTTTGATTGGTTGGACACATCATGTGGTAGTTAATCTCGCACATAATTATGTTTTAGGCTAACTTGGAAATCACCAATCGCGACGACAGGTTAATCTCAGTCAAGTAAATACCAGTCATGCTTTGAATTTCAGTGTTTGTTTTATTTACCTATTGTTTTCTAATTTAACAGTTCGCTTACATATGGTTATCGGCAACCAGGAAAACAATTTACTTTAATGGTAACCACACATGCAATGACTCGGCTTGGGCTATTACGTTTGGATAATGTCTCATAGCTGCCGATACAAGATAATACCTTTTTTGTTCATCAATTAACAACGGATTAGATGTCGCCGTTCTATTCTTTTGATATCGGTCTGACATGGGATAATGCCCTGTATTTGAGCAATTGGCAGTACCATTCCTGGCGACATGAATACTAGGCCCTAAAAGCATAACCCACTACCAAATACACTCAACCATCTATTACCGTGTGTCACACTGTCGTACCCTCGTTTAAATTTAATTATTTTGATAGTGGTTTTAGATACCAACCATGAGTTTAATCAATTATTTTTCCCCGGGAGTGGGCCAAAGCGAAAACTGGACAATAACGATGGATCACACTGGACAAAAGACCAAACATACAACACGACAAAACTGAAAGTTACAACATAATTTAAGTGTTTGTTTCATTTTACTGTTATACTCGTAAATGTGTCATCTTACAAAAATTAGATAAAAATCCAGTTATAATTGATCAAGAATTTGGGCTAGTGCTTTATCTTGGTGGGCTAGTGGTTTTCACAAACCCACTAGCCCTGTGGCTAGTGACTTTTCAAAATATTTGTCATACTCTGCAAGTGGTGCACGTGGTGGACGACAATTATGTTTTGTACATAATGCACAAAATACCTTCAACTGTGAGTCATGTTGCTTAAGCTGGTGGTCATTTGGTGGTGTTACGATCACCCACTTTTTGTCAACCTTTTTCACTGGTTTCACCCACGTGAATTCTCCAGACCAACAAGACCAATCATAACCAGACTGTCTAGTTTTTTTATCTTTTAGCATTATTGTTACTATCATCCGGACTAGGTGAACTTTGCCTTTTTCTTACTAACCACTTTGTTAGAGACATTTTATTTTTAATACTACATATTGTTATTTCAAAATATGTGGCCAGTAATTCAGTGTTATATACCTGACATGTATTACTCAAAATTCTTTGAAGTAAATCACATAAAAAGATTGACAATTGGCACAATCAAGTTGTCAAAACATATGATTACTTTCTTTTCATTACTAGGTGTCGGCAATCAATTCATTCAGTAATAGCCACAGAAGCCATTAGCCAGCCGACAAAGAGATGAAATGGCTGCTTTTGTTTGATCTCATAATCTCATGACTGTCATTTATTTTCATGTTTACTGGTATAGATAAAAAATATAATCCGCAAAGGCGTCCTGTTAAAAGTAGTTTGTGAACATCAATGTTCTGGGACGGCAATTGAATTCGGCCGAAAAGAGCTTACGGAAATTAATGTTTTTAATCATGTTGACGGAAAATGGTCGCCATCTTTAATTCTTTAAGTCAACATGTGTTTACATTTGGCCTCAGATTACAGTTATCTTCCCATTTGGTTGTCCAAAATCCGGAAGTTTCACCGCGCAAGTAGTCTGCTGTTTGACTGTGATTATTTCATGGCAGACAGCTATGAAGTGGCAACTGTTTGACTGAAGTGACAGGGGATAGCATGTAGTTTGTAAACATGTGTAACTTGTTGACATTGAAGACTTGTTTGTGGTAATTCCGGCCCATGCAAAAGTAGTGCTTTTTGTGTAAAATGGGTGTACTCCGGCCAGGTTTAGAGGGTGTGTCTGTTTAAACCAATATGCTGGGAGAAAGAGCTGGACAACAGGGGTTGTCCTTTTCAGGTATGTGTCCCCCATGCAGGCAAAGGTACATACAAAACTTCACGGGCCTGCTGATATTAATAAAAATATTATAGCCACTAAGGCTATATAGAAACATATAGCGAAATTAATTGTGGTCTGAGGCCTGATATAGTTCACATATTACACCGGTTAAATGCTTGATTCTGATGAAAGTATTATAACCAGAGAGGTGAAATTACACAGACTGATTGTGCATACCACAAGGAATATGAAAACTAATTTATTTATTTTCTAAATATTTTATTAAATTAAAAAACATTTTTTTTGAATTTATTAAAAATTAAAATTAAAATTTTCAACTTTTAAATTTCAGTATCCTCCAAAATAGCATAAAATGACCTCTGATGTTACTACAGGTTGTTGCAATATTTTTTAACAGTTTTGAGCTAATAATTTGGTAAAAATGAGCAAAACTTGGATTTTGTTAGTCAATATTGAGATTTTTTTTTTTTTACATATTGAATTTTAATGAGTTTCTCAATTATTGCAATTGGACAGAAAATCTAAATATAATGAATATATCACTACTAAATGTAATTAAACACTTTAAATAAATAGTATACAGTTTTTAACAAGATTAAGTACTCTAATAATACATTTCACCTACATTTATGTAAATTACACACTTCAGTAATTTTTCAAAAATGGTCTTTTATCCTTAGAAAATCTAATAGGCTAATATTCTATGCTGTCTGAATGTATTTATTGTGTTCAGTAATCAGATGCTGGTATACTTGTCAAGTTTATTGCAGAAAATGTGCCAAAAAGGTTAACATTTGGCTTGTAATACAGATGGCAGAATAATCCATAATGCATATTCAGTGGTCATTACTACAAACATCCTTCCAATCAAGAAATACTACACTGAGGTATCCCAGACACTGGCACATGACTACACTTGTTAACAGTTATCACTGGAAACTGAAAAAATATGGTGCAAGTACCTCTTGGTAGGATTTATATCAGCATTTTGTGACAAAATCTTCATTTTCAAAGTTGTCGTCAACAAAAAAATATTATGGTGTATACCTAAGTAATATCTGTAGGGCATATTCATATTAATATGCATTTATATGGACTGTTTTGCCTTTTACAAAGTGGCTACATGTCTAATACAGTAAATGAAGTAGATTAAGTAAATACAGCAGGTCAAAATTGAATATGAGGCCTATCATGTCTAATTTTCCCTGAAATTAGTGTGTAAACATTTGTTGCAAATGGCCCCAATTTTGTGACTTTCACCATCCCTCTGACACATTTCTAATAATGTACCATGAATTCAGTCACCATATCTTTAATAAGCCTCCACTTATCATATCTAAAATGCAAAATTTTACAGTTTTAGATTTTTTTGTTTTTCAAAAATTTAAATTTAAGTTTAATATTTCATTAAAAATGAAGTAAAATCTAATGATTGATCTTTTTTCCTTTAAATATTTCAAAATCTTTCCAAGACAACACTGTGCAGATAGAACATATGTAGAAGAAAAAATAGCTGCTCATTGTATGAAGAAATTCCAAAATTTGATAAAGTTATTACATTTTGAAGTTGGTGTCACTCAAGTTTCCATTGCTAAAATTGGCCATGGCAAGGCACTGTGGTAGGTGTTTTAACACAGCCTCTGTATACTCTCAGTTTAAAGGTGACATACCGATACTTACCGAGCATTGCTTTAATATGTATATCATTGGAATGCATTAGTGTGGGCCAGATTTTAGGGGAAAAAATTGACTGATAGGCCTCAGATTACAGTTATCTTCCCATTTGGTTGTCCAAAATCCGGAAGTTTCACCGCGCAAGTAGTCTGCTGTTTGACTGTGATTATTTCATGGCAGACAGCTATGAAGTGGCAACTGTTTGACTGAAGTGACAGGGGATAGCATGTAGTTTGTAAACATGTGTAACTTGTTGACATTGAAGACTTGTTTGTGGTAATTCCGGCCCATGCAAAAGTAGTGCTTTTTGTGTAAAATGGGTGTACTCCGGCCAGGTTTAGAGGGTGTGTCTGTTTAAACCAATATGCTGGGAGAAAGAGCTGGACAACAGGGGTTGACCTTTTCAGGGTATGTGTCCCCCATGCAGGCAAAGGTACATACAAAACTTCACGGGCCTGCTGATATTAATAAAAATATTATAGCCACTAAGGCTATATAGAAACATATAGCGAAATTAATTGTGGTCTGAGGCCATTTCTTGACATTCATTTTTCATTATGGGATTGGGGGGGTGGGGGGGGTGCTAGATTCTTCAAAAAGGTGAGTTTCGTTTTTTTTTCAAGTTTACATTTTTTTACGGACCTGGCATAGAAATTCACGGGATCGGTGCAGTGTCCGAACGGGACCATGGGGAAACAATGGTGTGTACCCAGAATAGCGTGTTTGAACCTTAATTTGATATAAGCATGAAAATAAGTTGAACTACAAATAATGCTGTGGCGTTGTTGTCAAATGTCCTATGACTTGCCTTGCCTTTGCTCTCCTCTTTAAATTCCCCTGTGTAAATTCTCTTCCTTTTTTTTCTCTTTAATTCCCTCCTTTTTTCAGGGGATAATACTTCAAGATGTTGGGTAACCGATAGTCGTTTCACATGTTTTTTACCCAATTAACGATTTCTCACTTGCGTGAATTGCACAAATCTTTTACATTTTTATTAAGTATTTTCAAGTGTAAGCAAAATACAGTATATAATAACAATGCTGAAAATATTTTTAATAAACAGTTTCTTTGATAATTTGATAAAGTGTCTCTCAGAATATGCAAACAGGATGGCCGTTTACATGAAATATGCCCTGCTTTTATTTTCTTACACTTAAAAGAAAAACTTTCTTGTTATGTTTTAGAGATTGCATATTTTAACTTTTCAAATGCATATAAAAGATCCCTTGCTGCAAATGGAAAATGTAGCGGGTTTCCTATGATGACTACGTGTCAGACTTACAAATGTTTGACATCCAATAGCCAATAATTATTTGAATCAGTGTTCTCTAGTGGTGTCGTTAAACAAAACAAACTTTAAATTAACTTTTCACTTTATTAAAAAAAATTATAAATATATTTTTTAACTAAAAAATCTGCTTTATACATTATTTAATTTGCTTTATTCTCCACTTAAAGACATACTACCTTGCTGTGTGTAAGAGATTGTATGATCTCAATGTTGGCATTAAAGTATTTTGTAGGAGTATAATTATGTAGCTGAAAGTATCACCACATGCATTATTAATCTTTTTCTTTTTTAATCTTCAGGAAACAACCCCTTTACTAGCCCAGCTACAAACAACCCATTTGAAGTGTCAACGTCGCGAGTTCCGATGAGTCAATTACAGAACACGCAGGCGGGGTTTTCTCAGCCAGTGAGCGCAGGACTGCTCCCTACCCCCCTCATTCCACTGAACACGACACAGCAAGTGCAGGCACAACCTCAAGGCTATAACCCATTTTTATGAGAAGGAATAGGGATGAGAAAATAGGGGGGGTTGGCCCGGGGTGGGTGGGGGGGGGTGGGAGGAGAGTATTTCTTATATACTAGATCAAAATCTTGTATTATGGTATGCATCGTATTTATCTCCAGTACACTGGGGTAGGAGCAGGATTGAGGGGGTGGTGCTGCAGGGGTGCAAATGATCTGAGAGTATATTTGTTGAGCAAATTTGTACATTTGTTTTTATTGAAATCTGTCGGTCAAAGGCTGGAGACTGATACTTTGGAAGATACATTGATGTGAATGGAAGGTGCATGAAAGGAAAGATACATTCGTATTTCTTTTCTGTTCTTTGTTTTTATACGATTTAAGCACATCACACGTGTGTGTTGTTTGATACTGAGGTCACAATGACAAAAATCTCTGAAATTTCAGAAAAATGTCTTTCAAAAAACAATTGTCTTGTGGACCCTAGGAGGTCGACATTATTGTTTTAGCACATTCTTTAACAAGGGTTAAATAGATTTTTCATCACATTAAGAAATGGTTTCTTTTTTTTGGTGAAGAAATATGTGAATTTTGTACCTGAAAACGTTTTTATCTGTGTGTCACATTGTATTTTCTCACGATGGTGGCCATGCTTAAAAACCTGACTCTTCTGGAAGTTGACAGCTTTAAAGCTATTTAATCTAGGCTTTTAAGTTTTGTAATCCCAGGGACAGATTACATGTTATAAGCATCAGCCTAATATTTATAAATCATTGTTAAAATGTAATACAGATATTGTAGTTAATTCCAGATGTTTTTGGAATTTTTACAGATTTTCTTTTCTTGTTTTTTTTGGTGTTTTTTAAAAGCAAAAACACCTGCTAGTATAATACAAGAATAACACACAAAGGGTGTTTGAATTGAATTCTAGGGGTCAAAATAAACAATGAACTGCCTTTTTAAACAGTATGTACAAGATATGATTTTTTTTCTTTTTCATACCTGTTTATATATTGTTGCTTTTGTAATAACAAAATTAAGACAGAAACATCGACAAAAGTAAAAAGAAAATGTGTCATCGGTAATATTTATTATTTCAAATTAGGATTTAAATTTCATTTTGGTTGCAACCCGTAGATATTTCTATCAATATAATTATGTTCCATTGTTGTGTGGTGTAGTATAAGTATTATAGCTCCTCATCATAGCTTGATTGTATTACAGTGTTAAGGTTGATTAAGATTATGTATAATCTGTGATTATCATATATTTTGCCTTCTTGAAAAACCCATACTTTTGATCTTGGACTTCAACAAACTACACTAAACTCATTATATTAAAACTGAATGCAGTGTAGGTTTCAAGCTTTTAAAGTTCAAACTGACATTCTATGGATTTTGATTATCATATATTTTGCCTTCTTGATAAACCCATGCTTTTGATCTCGGACTTAAAATATACACTAACCTCATTATTTTAACTAAATGTAATGTAGGTTTCAAGCTTTTAAAGTTAAAACTGACATTCTATGGACTTTAACCCAGTCCAGTGAGAAACGTGACCAGATAGATTGGTTTTGGTGATGTGAAGCAAAAATATCAAATCAAACTGAGAAACGTTAGTCCGAGTGGATGAAATACAAAATCAAACCATTGCTACCATGTCACAGGGTGTTGTATAAATCTGGTTTTGCCAGTTTGCAAACCTAAGCAAAAAATTATTAAAGTAAGAAGGGAAGACCACTCTTAAATAGGTACATACACAGGCACAGAGACAGCCACAACTAACAACTAACCCACTGTCTTTGACAGACAGCCCAGATAGCTGAGATATGTGCCCAGGACAGTGTGCTTGAACCTTAATTGGATATAAGCACGAAAACAAGTTGAAATAAAAGAGACAGACACACATATAAATTTACTTAATGTGTTTTCATGCATTTTTCTTTTTTTAAATGTGCACAATTTTTTTTTGGGGGGGGGGGGGGGAGGAGTGGAACATAGATCTTTAAAATAAATTATATATGGGTGGCTGCACATGATTCAGTTTGATCCATGGCACGTGTGCAGGAAATTGTGTGGTTGAGGAGTGTGTCTAGACTGGTGAGCAAAGTTTTTAGAAGGGGGTTCAGGTCATACTCTCCAAAAAATACATTTAAAAGATAGGTGAAGTTTTGACCCCCGTCACCCCTCCCCCTGAACATGCGCATGTCTGCATGTCCCCTCCTCCCAATTGGTATCTGACATAACCTGAATTTAACCACTTGGTTGTTATCGTCTCACTTTACAAAGTAATAAAGCGAGATATAGGTGTTACTATTCTGATGGCCATGATGGCATCAACTTTATTTTAAAGTTTAATGTTAAAGTTTTACATTTACATAAGTTTCTCACAAACTATAAGTCCTAGGTAATTGAAATTGGTTTATAGTTGCACCTTATGGATGTCAAACACTGCTCCAAAAAATGTGGTAGGTGAGAAGACATTTAATGTTGTGGAATTCTTGTTAATTAAAATATTTACATGACAGTATCCCATATTAATACATTTCTAACAGTGTATTAACTATTGACATCCAACAGCTGATGATTAATAAATCAAGGTGTTCTAGTGGTGATGTTAAACAAAAACAAACAAACTTGTGTATTAACTTGGCTGGCGTTAATAAAACCATGTACTAACGTTCTTGTGGCTGGTTAATCCATTATAGGTTCACATAGTATCGGTTAAAACAAGTGAAAAGTTACATGTATTTTTACAGATATAGGAGCAAAAGCAGACTTTTATTTTTATATTATGATAAAATAAATAAAAATTTAAATGACATAGGAGCAGAAGCATAGTTAATCTTGCTAACTATATAAAAATGGAAAATATATAAAATGTTATTAAAAGAAAGGTGATTGTATAAACTTTTATTTTGGAGTCGTAAGTGTTTATAATGACAGTCCTTCATGTTTAAAAATACCAGGCAAGTGATACATCACTCTCCTCATAAGCTCCAGGCAAGTGATTTGCGTTCCATAGGAAGAATTTTGAGTAACGCTTGCACATATTGACAAAAACAAGTTTGAATAGCACATATTGAATATGAACATTAACGGAATCAAAATAATAATATTTAAACACTGGGGCCGGATGGGGTTAAGGGTTATTTTCAAACAACCATATTTTTAGGTGGACAATAAAAACGTTTCTAAGATAAAATTATGGTGAACTTGGGTGTGCAGTCGTGATCACGCACCTCCGATGTGAAGGACTGCTCATTGTAAACTGTCTGGTCTTGCATGATTTTAATGTTTGTAATTATAAAAGCTTTTTGCTGTGATGTAATTTAGTGGATTCTGATTGTTATCCTTCAATAAAACACTGAAATTGATGTCGTTACAAAAGATGATCACGAGGACGAAATAAAATGATTTTGTGTATTTTGAACTAATTTTTTTTTTTTTTTTTTTTTTGCATTTTGGGCAAATTTATCTCTCTATAATAGTCACAAATTTAGTATAAAATCATTTGTTACAAAAATTGACTTGTAGCCTATATATCTTTAATTTATGACTATTATACATTGATAAATTACCCCCCCCCCCCCCCCCCCCTCCCCCCAAAACAGTAAAAATTCTTATATATTACCCTAAAAAATAATTGTCAAAACATTATATACTGGACTTTCAATATTGTCAAAGTAATTTGATTAACTGATCCTCTGTTTACAAAGAAAACTAATTAGCAGTCTGAAACATTTGACAAGATGGACATTTCATATCAACAGTTAGTTTTTCATTATTTCAGAGCCAATAAACTTTTATGAAGTGCCTAAAGAAGCCTTTTGGCTCCTTTACAATATTTAAGTATTATTTCATGAAACATTTATTTTCCGTCCCTAAGAATAAAGAACAAAAAAAGATGAAGAAAGAAGTAACTTAGCCACAGTTTATAATCATATGTTTTTTTAATATATATATTTATTATGTGTATGTGTTTGTATTAGATTTTTATCTTTTGTGAAACACCGTCGGTTAACAGGTTTGCATAGTTACTATACTCAAATTCACCAGTTAATCCTAACATATTCAAAATATTATTTTTCCAAAATATTACAAATTATGGTAAACAATTATGATAGTTGCATGTTCATTCAAAAATTCGTAGTCGCAGCCATCAATTTTTTAAGTTTAACCTGCAAATGTGTTTGTTTAAATTCTATTTAATTATTATATATTATAATATGATATTGTAGTTCTCTGCAGATTTTCATAGTCTGTAGTATTTTCAGTACATTTGGTTCAACAAAACTGAGTTAATAATAATCCTACGAAGCACACATGTAATGACAAGTGTAATGAGGTAATTTTGGGAAGCGGCGTCATAACATGACGTTGCTTCTCCAGTCCTAGCTCAGACTGTGCATTTGAAATATGATGTCATTTTCTCATCTCCTTCTAGTTGTGGCTGAAACATTTTTAGTTGGGTTTTGTTATTCATAAAGAAAACAGCAGTAATAATATGGATAATAAAGGAATTATTACACTCGCATGCGAGTCATAGTGATTTTATGAAACTCGAGCCAGGATTCATGTATTACCCTTGCGTTTGCTTGGGCAATACAAAAATCCTGACATTTGTTTTGTAAAATCAGTACGACACAAACCTTGTATAATAATCTCCATTTATTATATAATATTTACAGACATAATTACTAGTAACGTAACTGTTGACCTAATCACAGACAGTAGACTTAATTGGACAATGCAGGACTTTCGATTGCCTCTTGAATTTAAGTATGGTCCAATACAATTTGAGGTCAACATAAATATCTAATCAGAGGATCTGTCCTTAATGCATTTCATGTGCATTGATTTAAATGCTTCAGTTTTATAAAATATTAATTATATTGAACACAACCTATTAAAATTGGCATCACTGAAACATAGTGATATTTTAGGTATTATATTTGATACACCAATGGCCATTTGAAACAGTGTGACTTGTGATAGATTGATGATGTAAATGGGTGACTGAAACAGCCAAATACAGACCCAGTTAAAAGATACAGGATTAAATTTTGCATTTAAGAAAAATGGCTGCAGAAGTGGGCCCAATGTTTATTGTTTTCAAGTTGTTAGCAAGGAAATGTGACTTACTATTAAAGGCATATTGTCACAGACCACTGACCTATTTAATGGTCTAACAGAGTATTACCTGAACAAAAATAATTTGATTTGTCCCCAAATGTACTTTATTCAACCATCTTCATAACCACCAAACTCCATTTATTAATGATATTTTGTAAAAATAATTTAATTATGGCAATGGTCCATAATTTAAAAACTAAAATTGCTGAGAGGGTTGACATGAATTTCACTCCATCATGGATCAGTTAAGGTGATGTAATAGCTGGATTTGGTTTCCAACAATTAATGTAATTTTTATTTATTATCCATTTTTAGAGAAATAAGATCCTTAAATCTGTGACAGTATGCCTTTAATGCAATTCATGTGCATTGATTGAAAATGCTCGAGTTTTATAAAATATTAATTATATTGAACACAACCTAGTGAAATTAGCATCACTGAAACATAGTGATATTTTAGGTATTATATTTGATACACCAATGGCCATTTGAAACAATGTGACTTGTGATAGATTGATGATGTAAATGGGTAACTGAAACAACCAAATACAGACCCAGTTAAAAGCTAAAGGGTTAAATTATGCATTTAAGGAAACCGGCTGCAGAAGTGGGCCCAGTGTTTATTGTTTTCAAGTTGTTAGCAAGGAAATGTGACTTACTATTAAACATTTGACCTTGTGGATAGTTTGAACAGTTTATTCTCAAATTATTGATAGATGGTGTTATTTGAAATAGAGAAAAACACATGTACTTCACTCTTCCCAGCCGAATGGTTAGAATGCTTGTAAAAATTAAACCACTAGAAAGTATGACTGACATGTCAGATACAGCTGAAATAGCCATATTTGTTAGAAATTTTGTTTTAGGTATGGACGACTGAATTGGCATGTTGAAACACTATTGCTGTGTAGACAATGTTTTAATAACTTTGTTTATGGTTGAATTTTAAGCTCAAAATCTACATTGTTTATGCATACAGTTTTCAAATGTTTATTTCTTTTAAAATCCAGTAACATTATATTGGGAAAAGGTTTTGAATATATAACTATAATTAAACACTTTTTTCATTTATTTTGTTGTAAACAAGATTTTTGCAGATTCAGAATACCTACAGGCTATAGACATTAGATTTTTGTTTTTTCAATCAAAAGTATACAAATTGTACAAGATCTTGAAATTGTAACTGTATACTCTAGATTTTCTTTAAAAAAAAGATGACATGAAATTGTGCAATGTTTTGAAAAATCGACTACTGGTATTGGCACTAAGAAGAGTGTAAGGTGTATGGTTTTCAAATTATTAAGTTATATTGACATTTCTTTTCTTCTTTTTTTTAAATTATTATTTATTTAGTCAGATTTCTGTACATGAAGTTGGTCTTGTCAATTTGTTCCTGTAACATTGTGGCCTTACGTATGCGTGCTGTTTCAGTACTGTTCCCTGTGTACTTCTGGCTGTTTACTGTGCTCTCATCATTGTACTTGCATTGCCATACATTTTGTATTTATTCAAATTATTATACTCTTTGTATCTCATTTAGAATCATGACCGTAGAACACATAGGTTTGCATGTCAGCCAATGTATTCCAAGTTTATGTTTCCTTGATCAGAATTTGTTATCTTCAGTAAAACAATAAAACAATATCTAATATTTTTAATCTCCTGCATTAAAGTGCAGTCAAGCTTGCTGTACTTGTTCACGTGCGTTGAAGCTTATACTGTTGAAGTGCAATGGAGCTTTTGTTGTACTACTGATGTGTAGTAGAGATTCAACTGGAGAGTGAAGTGCATTGGAGCTTGCTTTACTGTTAAAATGCAGTACATCTTGTACTTCTGAAGTGCAAAGTAAAGCTTTTCTAGTACTGCTGGTATATAATTACAGATTTTGAACACTTTTAAATTTTTTTAAAGAGCACAGATGTGGTCAGCTAACGATGACTAAAGTTACTCTTCTAAATAGCTCCATTGTCCATTCTGAAGTTTTAGGCCATTATTTTGTTGATTTCTCTTCAGCAAGGATGTACATTGTACAATAATATGGAACGGCTACTTTTTTAAATTTGATAATGCATCATTACGGCAGGACGTAGCTCTGGTAATGTGTTCTCTTGATGTGCGGTCGGTGGGCCCATTGGGCTATTTCTCGTTCCTGCCAGTGTATCAAAGGCTGTGGTATGTGCTATCATGTCTGGTATGGTGCATATACATATCCCTTGCTACATATGGGAAAAATGTAGTGGGTTTCCTCTATAAGACTGTATGTCAAAAGTACCAAATGCTTGACATCCAACAGCCGATGATTCATAAAATAAATGTGCTCTAGTGGTGTCATTAAACAAAACAAACTTCTTCGATATATCATAGGACATGTAGCACTAACTTGCCACAAATTTACTCACTGCTTTATCTGTGTATTCTCAAACCAAGCTGGATGGGTGTATTCTCCTGCTAATGAACATGACTGTTTCAGAACAGTGACTGGTTACTAAAAACACCAGGGCCCATGCTTATAAAACGTTTTTGAGTCCAGACACAATCTCTAATGACATCACAGACTCAATCTCTTAATGACGTCGCACACATACAATTTGTTTGGCATTGTCATGACATCAGTGTCTCGGAGTCTTAGAGTCCAGACTCAATCTCTAATGACATCACACACATACAATTTGTTTGGTGTTGTCAAGACATCCGAGTCTTTGAGTCCAGACTATAAAAGTTTTATAAGCACCAGGCCAGGATCCCATTGTAAACAATAGTTTTATATACAGATTTTTATAGAGTAGTAAAATTATTATATTTTTTTGTAAACCATTATGATCTGATGTTTAATACCCTATTTATATATAGCCTATGGTCTGTTTACATTTATTATTTACATTTTTCAGAGATGTTTTTAAATCAGATAATCAATATACAACTGTACTGGCACTTAGTTTTTGTTTGTTATTTTGAATGACAACGGTTAGTCGAAACAGAAATCACAATGCACTTTAATCATATTATGGGGAAATAAATATATCAATCTTTTTTTTACTGGGTGTATATACCTTGCCATTACTTATATCTAAGAACTTGACACAAGCCTAATATAGGATTTTAAAAATAAAATTTCAGACCAATTTTCCAATAAATTATGTAGCAGGCCCCGTGCTTATAAACCTTAAAGCCATTCAAATAGCATTACGTTAAAAGTCTGGACTTAAGTTCAGACTTTAAGTTTTATAAGCACGGGCCCAGGTAACTTAAATTCATCAAGTGTTTTTAAGACCTTGAATTTGTTTTAAGATGAAAGTATTTTAAATAAATTATTTAAAGACCTGTGTAAGCCTTATTTGACCTCTTGCAGACTACTTCAATCAAGAATTTTTTTTAAATACCCGATGCCTTAAATAATTAAATTCAACCACAACAATTGTTCAATAATTAATCAGTTTATGAAACCTGTGGTTAATTGGGGGTTTTCATGGACAGTATATTTGATTGTATTTTTTAAGCGAATGTTTTCATTGCAATTTTAAATATTATAAAAAAAGCAAACTGTCTTCCCTAAACAAAACTTAAAACTTGTATTTAATTTGGTATTAGTAATATTGTTTAACTTTCTTTTTAATGCTACTAAAGAGCTACTTGGATTAAAAATAAAACATTTTCACTGGTGCTGGTACTTTTTGTGCAGTTTTGAAGACAAGAGTCAAAATATTTTATTACGCATTCTACCAAGTATCGAGAACATTTTTTCTTCTGTTTTTTTAAAATGAAAACAGCACAAACCTTACATCAAAAGGGAGATAATTAGGCTTGAACAACATTCTTTTTCACTTCGTACCGATGCTTTTGAATCCTAAAACTTTCACTACTGGTACAAATATTGTCTAGCAGGTACATTGTATAAACAAAATGCATCATGATTTTCAGTGTTTACTGAATAGGAATTATTTTTTTCTGTTCAATTGAAATTTTAGGTTTTGTTCTTCCTTAAAGATTTTTTAAAAATTCCTTTTTCTTAAATTTTTTTTTTTAAATATTTGGTGTATTTGAAAGAAAAAAAGAAGAAGATATTTGCCCACTGGCAAAGTGAGGAATTAGGATACAGCAAATCAAATGTCTTAAGGATGGCTTCGTTTGTGTACCTATAATTCTATTTATCTTTTAAATGTAGTGGTCTTGTTCGTAAACAAAAATGACTTAACCGTGTATATTTGAAGATATATTTTTCATAGATATTATGAACTGCTGATCAAGGAATCCAGTGTCGTGACGGTGTATATTTAGTTGGTTTACATTGGATCACTGCTTACTTCGTCATATAAGTGCTTGGTTTTTTTGCAATGATGACATTTGCAATGAAATGTGGAGTATTTTCATCACACACATATATAATTATATATGTATCGTGTATGAAAGATAAAATGAAAAAAACTAACTGGCTGTTTGTTATTATTTCTTACAGATTTTTATATGGTGTGCAAAATGGCTTAATTTGGGGATAACTTTAATAACAATACTGTGGTTTCCAATTTATCGACTTAAATTGATGATCTTACTGTCACAAATTTAGTTTTATAGATAAAATAAAATGAGAAATTTGTGATGGTAAAACCAGTAATCTATTTTGGCATATTGGAATAAACAGTAGGGTTATCCCAATTATAGTGTCAACTGTTAGTTTATTTTATTCAAAATAATAGTTATCCGATTTTTTGGCAACAATAACAAACATCATCAGCTGATGTCAGTAGGTAACCCAATAATAGGAGATGTACGGTAAAACCATTAGTGGTTCTAACATCGATTTATAATTTTAGATTAATCAGCTGTCATGTTTATTTAATCAAAAAATGTAACACAATTGGATAAAGTTACTAGTGAAATATCCTCTAAAAATAGACCAAAACTCGACTCCATAACTTACGTATCAGATGCACGTGCGTTTTTAAAACCATGATAAATGCATTTTGTGATATTAAAAACACCAGGAAGACCAAAAACGCTTCGAATGTATGGAAATTGAAAAAATCTCTACCATAAAATCTAAGTAAAGTATGATTTCAGTTATCAAAAACAGCTATAGTAGGCAAATTCTGTTCATAATATGTACACTATCAAAATTGTCTTCATGATGTCGAGGGGAGGGATTTAGATTCATTCAACTGATTGGTTTTTTTCTCTCGTTCCAGCCAGTGCACAACTGATCAAAGGCTGTGGTATGTGCTTTCCTGTCTCTGAGAAAGTGCACATAAAAGATCCCTTGCTTTATTAGGAAAATATAGGTTTCCTCCGATGACCGTCAGAATTGATTAATCCATGTGCTCTAGTGATATTGAAAAATGCATTTTGTGGTATTGGAAACACCAGGATAATGAGGAACACATTATGTATGGAAATGGATAATCTAAACAATAAAATCTCTAATGTTTGATTTCAATTATCAAAAATGGCTTCACTAGTAAAAAAAATATGCCAGTGTTTTCAAAATCTGTTACTTTAAGAGAGCTTTGTCAATTCTCCAAGTCATTTTTTGTTTAATGGTGACAAACATTCCTTATCCTTGCTTATATCTAAATAAGGTTCAAGCACACTGTCCTGGGCACACCACTAGGCTGGTTGTCCAAGACCGGTTGATTCGAGTGGTTAGAGAAGTCTGTTTAGTTGCCTTACATTGAGTTATTGTAACTTCCTGTGGATTTGAACTGAATCATCTTTACAGCCCAGTCTTAAATACTATACCACCACAGCCAATATTCTGGACGGGATGTAGCCTAGTGGTAAAGTGTGCCACCATTAGTGCAAGATCGATCTCCATCGGTGGGCCCCACTGCACCATGACTGGTATATCAAAGACCGTGGTATGTGCTATCCTGTTTGTGGGATGATGCATATAAAAGATCCCTTGCTGCTAATGGAACAATGTAGCAGGTTTCCTCCAAGACTATATGTAAAAATTACCAAATGTTTGACGTCAGATAGCCTAAATAAATCAGTGCTCTAGTGGTGTCGTTAAACAAAACAAACTAACTTTTTTTAACAGCCAATATTCCTTTCCATCATTCTGTTGAACCTTTTTTAAGGAATACTTGTAGTACAATGGAAAACAGTTTTGCAACAAGAATATTATGGCCAATACTTGTCTCTAGAGGCATGATATTTAAAACAAATTAAACAAAAACAGTTTCAACAGTTGTGAAGTTTATTGCCAAGAACATGTCAGGTGTGCAGATCTGGGGCCTAATTCACTAAACTCGCAACTTTGCGATTTCACAGTGCAATGTTAAAAGACTTGCAAAGAGGATGCTTTGTTGTCTAGCAGAGCCTAAGAGACCTTTGTGAATTAGGACCCTGGTGGAAACTGTTTTTACATGCTCCCTGAGAGAAGTTTGACAACTAGCAGCACATAGCTAGTGAATATGAAATGTATGAAGAAAAAAAAAAAAAGAAAAAAATATTAATTTTTACATACATGTACCTTCCATGTATATTCTGAATATTTTAGCTGCCCCATTATCAATGTGAGTTCAAAATGCATTTTGTGGTGAACATTTGGTTTTGCCTGAACTAAAATACATTAAACAGGGATGTGATTCAGCTTTTAAACTATTTCAGTTCTTTCTCTTTTTTCTTCTTTTTCTTAAACACAAAATATTGACGACAGGCCTACATATATATTTATTTATGGTATCGAATTTTCAGTTTATTTAAAAATCACTTCAGTCTTAAATTAAAAAAAAAAAACAGTTTCGAGAATTCTCAAATCCTTAGGTCTGAATATGTAATACTTCACATAAACAATGTACATGTATTTCAGTGAGTTTGTATCTTACAGTAACAAACAAATTTAATCATCATATTGCAAAATGTATTCAGCCAAGCAACCTGTCCACTTTATTCAGGATCAAACAGGTCAACATTAACAACTACAGTACAAAAACACCCCAGGAGAACATTCTTTAACACAACAACTTTCAAAATATACCTAAACAAAGAAATAATTGAACACCAAATTTCAGTCATTATTATTGTTGTATTGTCGTACAAAGATGTGAAGTGGGACTGAATGTCAGGCAGACAAACTTTCTGACACTGACTCTATGCACAAGTCTTGGCATCGGTCACTTTTTCGTTAGCACTTATTTGATCCTTTATTTCTTTCCATCAGTATAATAAAATTAACAACATTTTAGTCTGACTTATGTAGCCAAACTTGAAAATTAACAAATCTTTTTAATCCACTGCACCCTAATGGAACTGGGACTTGAGAGTCTAACACAAAACATTCTGATTACTGAAATTTCCAGTCAATTGTAAATTGATTAGCAACTACTGTTTAATGTTTAAAAATTTTGTAGCGATCTCTGAACAAAATGTTCCCTGTCTAGTAGCATTATTGAGATGTGGAAGAATATTATTTACACACCAACAATATGTATCAAATGGCATATATTATATAAATTTATTATCATGCAGGTGTAAAAATGTCTTTCTGTATATAATTATCATTATAACTAATTATATAGCATGGTATATCTTTGAAACATACCTATGGCTGAAATGTCTAAAAGAAGTGAGTATATAAACCCCAATATTAATTTAGACATATGTTATTGACCTGTAACTGCAGTGTAAGGTATTTTACATAGGCAGAACATAAAATAAAAGTTAGCTTTTCAGTAAAAGAGGAAAAGATCCATCCACGTGCTATGTATGTTTTGTGAAAATGTCCTAGTATACTGTTCTCAGTTTATGATGCACAACTCGAACATCTCCATCTTAAGAATGAATTACACATTTTTTCATGTGCTCAGCATCCCAAGCAAAAATTATATACACCATTTTGAACATCAACAATTAAGAATCTAACTCTGTGCTTGCAAAACTTTAAAAGTCTTAACTCAATATATGTATTTAAAGTCTAAAGACTTCGTTATAGTCAATTTCAAAGTCCTTACTAAGAGTGAGCAAGGGCATGAGATACAAGGTATTACAATAAGATGTGTAACAATGTTATCGTAAATGGATTTCATGATTTTCTTTATTAACAGGCCCCTTAAGAACAGGGGGTGGGGTGCACCCACCCACATGAGCACCATACGATTTTTTTGGGTGGCCTACTATACAAAACAGAAGAAAACAAAACAACAACAAAAACCCAACTTTTAAAAAGAGCCAAAAATTATGATCTAAAATACTCATATTTTGTTCTCCAAATGCTAAGAAAGCAAATCTGAAGCCACCCCTTGCACTACTCCCCTAATAGGTAGCACCACCCTCACTCACTTCCAATACCCTTCCTATGGATGAGATTAAATCTGCTGACACACTATGTACAGAAGAATCTTTCAAACCACACCACTCTTAAGATGAGATTTACTACATTCTTATTATTAACACAGCATACATACATACAGGTATTTACAACAACAAACCCACTCTTGAGATGAGATTTACTACATTCTTATTATTAACACAGCATACATACATACAGGTATTTACAACAACAAACCCACTCTTGCACAAGAAACCTGATAAGGAATAGTAATGACATGTCTTAAATGAATGTGTTACAAGAGATTTCATGAAATTTATCAAAATTGTATTCATTAGTGAAGTTATTGCAAAGATTTCATGAAATATCCAAACTATATTCATAACATTGAAGTGGTTAGTTAAAAGATTTCATGAAATTATTCACTGTATTATTACATTGAAGTTAATCCAAAGATTTAATTAAATTATCCAAACTGTATTGATTACTTTGAAGTTTTTCCAAAGATTTCATAGAATTATCCAAACTGTATTCATTACACTGAAGTTATTTAAAAGATTTCATGAAATATCCAAACTATTCATTACAATATTGAAGTTAATTCAAAGATTTCATGAAATTATCCAAATTGTATTCATCACATTAGTTACTCCAGACATTTCATACAATTATTCCAAATTGTATTCAATATGATGAAGTTATTCCAAAGATTTCATGAAATTATCCAGATTGTATTCATTTTCATACTGTCGTTCGTCCCAGAGATTTCCGAGTTTTTCCAGGATTGTTTTAATACTGTCTTTCTTTGTGTTGGCCTCGGACAAGGGTTCTGGTGCTGCCGACTCCCCTTTTCTCCTGTCGTCCAGCGTGAACAGATCAAGCAGCTGGTCCGTGCCCATCGACTGCAGACTCGAGTTGTCCTGGGTGATCACTGTGTTGGCGATCGTCAGCTTGAACTTTTGTAACCTGATATAAAAAAACCATTTTAATCATTGGTCTCTTTATAAACTGTTCACTTTTAACTTACTTTTGTAAACTGATATAAAATAATTTTAATCATTTGTCTCTTTATAAACCTTTCACTTTTAACTTACTTTTGTAAATTGATTTAAGAATTGGTTGCAATTATTTTTTGGTTGATCCCGCGTAGAGGGTAATACAAAAGTGTGCATATAATTTTTTCGGTTCATACTTGCATGAACCAAAAAATAATTGCGGTCCAATCTTATAATTAAATTTATATGCATACTTTAACAATACATAACTGAATTTATTTTGTTTAGCTTTAAATACGCCTGTAGTATTGTTTGTGTAAACTTCATTGATACTTATGTCGCGTAAGAATGCGAACGTTCATTCACTATCATTTGAATCAGGTGATGTTTTTTTTGTAAATGACATCATTTCCTCTGAGTGCGTCGTTAAATAAAACACTTCTTTCTTTCTTTCATTTCCTCTAGCTGTGCATTTTTACGGATCGTTTAGTTATATTGGAAGGAATTGTCCTATTCGTGTTTAGTTTATATTTTATGACAGTGAGCAAAGAGAACGTGTCTAACATTTATGCTGTTGGTGGAACCGTTTAATTTTCGCCAACAGCTGTAGAACATCGCTTACAAGTAAGTTTCAGAAGTGAAGTTTCCTACATGATTTCTTTGGCCACTGACCGAGTCTCATATCATGATTAGCGAAGAGGTTGGGGTTTTTGGGTGTGTTTTTAAAAAAAAAATCAATGCGTATATATCTACATGTCTACTCTGCTATAGCATTTTCCATTAATTTATCGTATACATTTTTTGTCGCTTTCACGTGTTTTCTTCAAAATATCTAAATATGATTGCCAGAATAATCCGGCTTGTTGCACAAAAGTAGTGCGAGTCGGGTGTGTGTGTGTGTGTGTGTGTGTGTGTGTGTGTGTGTGTGTGTGTGTTAAGTAGGCGTGGCTTAAATTTTTTCGGTTCATCGAGATATGAACGAAAAAAAGTAAGCACCTCTGGACCAATCAGATTGCCGGAAAGTGTATAGATGCAAAGAAAATTTAATTATATTGATATAAAAATAATTTTAATCATTTGTCTCTCTATAACCTGTTCACTTTCAATTTACTTCTGAACCTCACAAGCTATAAAATCTGAAAAAGATTCAGTATTCCACCATTTATATAATCATAATAAAATGAAATTAAAAAAAAGAAAAAAGAATTATACTGTTTCTTCTATCACTTACCAAGAGCAGTAATTTTTCAACTTCTTACCCGAATTCAGTGTTTAAAAAAAAATCTCTTCAATGTTAAAAAGAAATTTAAGCATCTTTTCCAACTAAATTGTATCTACACGTATGGTCCTAGCAAGACTCTATAATGTCTGTAAACTGATCTGTCCACATGTATGATACAAATAATCTCACACAGTATTCTTTGCAACAGGTGTGTAATGAATTATTTGGCCAGACATCATTTTTTTAAAAACAGAAAAAAGAAAACTTCCCATGTTTTGTAAAATCAGAAGTTCACAAGTTTCATAAAAATAATATCTAACCAAAACAAGTGTGGTATTTTATTTATTACCCACTTTCCAATAATGTAATATCTAACAATTACTTTGAACATAATGAAATAGGCTAAGACCAGGGAAAATGACAAAATGATGTCATGCAACTAAAATGCAACTGGTGACCAACATGGAATGGGGGGAGGAGGGGGGGGGGGGGGGGGGGGTGGGGGGGGAGGGGGGGGGGGGGGGGGGGGGGAGGAAAATTTACAATAAAGTGGTTACTACAATTGCATCTGTATTGTACATTACTTTGTTTGCTCATATTTTCATGACGGATGTAGCAAATAAATGAACATCATTCCAACTCCAAAAAATAGCTCAACATTGTTTATACTAAAACAATCAAAGCAGCATTTAAACAATTGTTTTGATGTACAACAGCAAGCTACAAACCCCATGATCTTCTCTTCGAGAGTTCCTCGTGTAACGAGCCGGTAAACATTAACCACCTTCTTCTGACCAATCCTGTGAGCTCGGTCCATAGCCTGCAAGGGAATCCATTACTCTACAATGTGTTCTTACAATAGTCACAGAATGTGGTAAACAAATGTATACTTTTTTGATAAATATAAATAGAGAAAAGGAATGAAATATTTGTTTAATGACCCATCAGTTTTTTGGTGTCTAACATTTCTAATTTTGAGTGAGAGAAATAAAAAGAGATACAAGAAAGAAAGAAAGAAAGAAATGTTTTATTTAACGACGCACTCAACACATTTTATTTACGGTTATATGGCGTCAGACATATGGTTAAGGACCACACAGATTTTGAGAGAAAACCTGCTGTCGCCACTACATGGGCTACTCTTACCGATTAGCAGCAAGGGATCTTTTATTTGCGCTTCCCACAGGCAGGATAGCACAAACCATGGCCTTTGTTGAACCAGTTATGGATCACTGGTTGGTGCAAGTGGTTTACACCTACCCATTGAGCCTTGCGGAGCACTCACCCAGGGTTTGGAGTCGGTATCTGGATTAAAAATCCCATGCCTCGACTGGGATCCGAACCCATTACCTACCAGCCTGTAGACAGATGGCCTAACCACGACACCGGTTAAAAGAAATACAAAGACACAGATAGGGAGAGAGACAAAGACAGACAGAGAGAGAGAGAGAGAGAGCGAGACAGACAGACAGACAGACACAGAGACAGACACAGACAGAGAGAGAGAGAGAGAGAGAGAGAGAGGAGAGAGAGAGAGAGAGAGAGAGAGAGAGAGATTTTTGTTGTTCACACGAACCTGCAGATCTTTCATGGGGTTCCAGTCATGTTCTACAAACACCACAGTGTCGGCACCAGTCAGGTTTAGACCCAGTCCGCCTACATGGGTCGTAAGAAGTAAGATGTCTATAGACGGGTCATTGTTGAATCTGTGTAACACAAAAACCATTTAAGATCATTACATTTGATTTTTTTTTTAAATTAGATTTATTGTGTTGGAAAATGTGTTAATAGGGTACATAATGCAGTTCTCAGACTGGTAATGAGTTTTGAAGTAGTTTAAAAGAAAAACTCAACCTAATAATAATAATGTGAGTTCGATGCAACAAAACTGATTAATGTAACCATTACAAAACCCCCCCCAAAAAAAACTATAGTAGTGTCGGAAATAAAATAAAAATTATTTTCATCAATTATTTCTTTCATATTAAACTGACATGTAAATATTTTGTAAATACCTATTTAATGATACTCTACCTAATTTAGCATTTACTTGTTTTGGCTCTCATTGATGTACAAGGTGGTGTTTACTCTTGAAATTAAAATAAAGATGTCAGTAAACAGAAGATTGTGACCTTTATTGGAACAGACTATAACACATTTTGATCGATATGTGTCAATTTCATTTACCCTTAAACAAACTTTTAATTTAAAATTGCATATTAACTGATTATTTTGAATTGTAACATAAATTATTAATTAATTATTAATTATGACCAACATAAATACATTAGAAATTTACACAATCTTGCAACCACTTAAAGGTGCTATATCAGACGTTATATGTGAGCATCTGTTTGTAATAAAGATTCTCCAATAAAAACGTATTTTCTACTAGTAGATCAAATTATTTCCTATAATCATTTATGGGCATATAGTTAAAGGTGTAGTCTTTAAATGTTAAAGCAAAATTTAATAAAAACATGATTTGCAATAGCTGTCATTATGCAACTTTGAGATAACTCCTTTAATACCGGTATAATAGATCATAATCTCAGAATAGTTCTTGACAGTTTTGCTTAAAAGTTACTTATAAATATTTTGTTTTAGAGAGGGATAGGGATAAAACGTCATCAGAAACGGTCCCTCACATATCATAAAAGCAATGAAATTAAACCGTTGACCAAATGTTTTTATAGTCTGTTCCAATAAAGTGCACAAATCACCTGTTTACTGACATCTTTCTTTTAATTTCAAGAGTAAAGAGCCAAAACAAGTAAATGCTAAATTAGGTAGACTATCATTAAATAGATATTTACCAAATATTTACTTATCTGTTTAATATGTAAGAGATGATCGACGAAAATAATTTTTATTCTATTTCTAACAGTACTTTAGTATTCAAAATAACTGTTGTTGGAGCACTATGCACTACTCTGAAGATCTAGAATTTCTAACTGAGTGACTGAAGTGAATTTTTCTGTACGTTTTGTTCTCATCATATTAGATTCAATAATCTACTCTATGAAATCTGACAGACATACTCGAAATCTCTGTGGTGTATGAGCATGATCCAAAGTTACACACACACTCTATGAATTGAAAAATGCTGAACCCTTATGTTTATAAAAAATATGCAGTAAACTGAATCGTGTTAACTGATACCTGTGAACAATATCTTGTCTGGAACCAGCTGGGACACTGCCATCCAGTCGCAGGTACGTAACACTGGGCATGTGAGTTCTGAAAATACACACAATAAATTTTAAATTAACTGTTTCATAAAAATAAAAATTTAAAATTAAAATAAAAAGTTATTCACACATTTTTACAAGAAATGTAATATACAGAGCAAAACAAAATTTAGATATATCAAAAACCAAACAAACTCTTCACTGTGGTAACTGTTTTAGCAAAAATTTTAGTCAAACTAAATAATGCTAAATTAATACTTCAACTGTAAACTAGTTTAAATGTAGGGGTTCCCATTACCTAATCACACCATTATCACAATAGCCATCATTTGGTTAAGAAAATTATTATTGAAATTGTGTAGTCATCTTTTCATTGTATACCTTTTAGCCCCCAATTTACATACATAAAATTTGAATAATTTTATAAATATTATTGCTAATCGAAAAGAACCAATTTCAGAAACCTTAGAAACACTGTATGTATCATGAAATGCATTGTAACATTTAGATGTTAAACTTCATGACACTTTCATATTCCACCACACCTTTTGTTGATTTTCTATAATATAATTTCAAGCCTCGTAAAGTTGCTTTTGGTCGTCAGTATATAAATGATACTCTGACAGGGACGTTATTTAAACACATTTATTTTTGCTTAATACCATAATAAAAAGGAAGGAATGTGCACACAAACTGACTTGAGCAAATCGTGCTCGACGATGTCGAGTAAAGACTTGAGCTGGCAGAAGAGGAGAACTCGGTGTTGATTGACGACAGGGATCTCTGTTCCCAGCTGGCCGGGAACCGACGAGCCATTCACTCCAATACCACAGTCCTGAAGCAGCTGTCTGTAATCATGAAAACATTGTTCAGTTGTTGCCTAACATCACAACAACAAATAAAGGTCTCTATTATTTTGCAGCTGTCTGTAATCGTGAAAACATTGCTTAGTTGTTTCCCCAACATCACAATCAAAAATAAGGTCTCTATTATTTTGCTATCGGCCTCAATAAAATTAATACTTCTAATTTTTTGAAGGCATATTCTTCTCATAAATCCCTTTTAGAAAAAGAAAAGTTTTGTTGTGTGCAATAAATATTTTAGAGCTGTGAGTTTTGGTGTGTGTGCGCTACATACTTGAGAGCTGCGAGTTTTGGTGTATGCTACATACTGGAGTTTTGGTGTGTGCTACATACTTGAGAGCTTGAGTTTTGGTGTGTACTACATACTTGAAAGCAGTGAGTTTTGGTGTGTGCTACATACTTGAAAGCAGTGAGTTTTGGAGCGTGTGCTACATACTTGCGAGCTGTGAGTTTTGGTGTGTGCTACATACTTGCGAGCAGTGAGTTTTGGAGTGTTTGCTACATACTTGAAAGCAGCGAGTTTTGGAACATGTGCTACATACTTGAGAGCTGTGAGTTTTGGAGTGTGTGCTACATACTTGAGCAGTGAGTTTTGGAGTGTGTACTACATACTTGAAAGCAGTGAGTTTTGGAATATGTGCTACATACTTGAGAGCTGTGAGTTTTGGTGTATGCTACATACTTGAAAGCAGTGAGTTTCGGAGTGTGTGCTACATACTTGAGAGCTGTGAGTTTTGGTGTGTACTACATACTTGAGAGCCGTGAGTGTTGGGTGTGTGCTACATACTTGAGAGCGGTGAGTTTTAGAACGTGTGCTACATACTTGAGTGTGTTGAGTTTTGGTGTGTGCTACATACTTGAGCTGTGAGTTTTGGTGTGTGCTACATACTTGAGAGCCGTGAGTGTTGGGTGTGTGCTACATACTTGAGCTGTGAGTTTTGGTGTGTGCTACATACTTGAGAGCTGTGAGTGTTGGGTGTGTGCTACATACTTGAGAGCTGTGAGTTTTGGTGCGTGTGCCAGGTCATGTAGACTGGAGTTCTGTTGCTGAAGCTGGGCGGTGATCTCCTCGTACTTGGGGTGGTTGGGATTTAGCACCAGAGACGGGTGGTTACACACTTTACGCAGATACTGCAGAGCCTGTAAAATGAAGCATAACTTCCAGGTGACAAAATCTACTAAATATTTAGAAAACAGAAATATTGGAACTGTAGGCAGGAAAGCTACCTAATTTTGACTGATTACCCGATACCCTATACACACTGCAATCTTCTCTTTCCTTTATGCAAAATGTAATGATAATATGAAACTTATGATCATTCCTGGCCACATTTCAATATTCGACTGACTTACAGAGGCACATGCTGTATATAGCAACGTCAGATGGTGACAGCTGCCAACTATAAAGATTCACTCATAATACATCTAAATTCAAATGTGCAGTGAATTAATTTCGCCACCTGCAGAGATAAAAATGACGAAAAAAGCTGTGACAATGGGTTCAAACAAGAATTTGTATTATTTTCTTTACAGAAAATTCTTCATGAAATATTGTGTTTACTTAATTTATTAACGATGAGTATCATTTTATTTATACGTCATGCACCTAAAAATGTACACATGCAAGTATTTTTTCCATTTATAGAAAATGAATTCAAATAAAACTGTGCATCATTTCCTCTGTATGAAATTCTAACCTGAAATATGTGTGTTGTCGCTTGCATGTTGACCTTCTTTTCATTGTCGTCTTCTGACAGACTTTCTTCAACACCTTGCTTAGCCCGAGAACGAGCAAAATCTTCATACAGTTCTCGCTGTAAAAAAAAAAAAATTAAATCCCAATAAGTACACAGAAAAGTATAAGAAAAAACAAGTTAGAAAATTATAAAACTTTTTTAAAACTACACGTGATATTTAGAACAGTGCTGAATCAAAAGTATCTTACTGGTAAAATTAAATGAGCAAATATCTGACATCCAACAATAAATGACTAATAAATCAATATGCTCTAGGTTGCGTCTTTAAACAAAACAAACTTTGGAGAAAACCAAAACCAAAAGAGCGAAAGAAAAAGAAGGAAGTTACATTCATGTGACTGGAACAAGAAGGGGTGCGCAGTAGAAGAATTTTAGGCCATTGCATTGGCTGTTGTGATGTTCGAACCAGACTACTATCCATAAGGGAATATGCACTAGTTTGAGGACAGGTGATGTTGAAAAGAAATAGCTTTTCTACATACTGATTACAAATTGATACAGTTGTTGAAAATAGTTATATACCATTATTATTATTATTACTTAGATATTCTAATATTTAGCTTTACAATATTTTAAACATAAAAAAAACCCTAATAATATATTAGTAATTCTGACATGTCTTCAGAGGAAATCTGCTACATCTTCCAATTAGCAGCAAGATATTTTTACATGCATTTTTTCACAGCAAAACAGATAACAAAGAAGTCTTAAAACAGTCATAATTTATTATTAAATTCAAACCTTGAATATCCTCATCCAAATCTGTAAGTTTATATCTGTGATAAACAATGATAATTAAATAAATTATTAAATAAATAGAGTAATAAACCATTTTATCGAGTACCTGTAATGGACTGAGATCACAGTAGTAGTCCTGTATGATTTTCGGTGGTAGATCCTGTAGGACATCGTCTTTCAGTCGACGCAGGATAAACGGCAACACCTGACGGTGCAGAGATTCCATGGCAAGAGCACCTGTAACATTACACAATATTATTGTATAAAACAGGGTTCTCTTACACTTGCTATAACCAGGGCTTCTAGATTATGGTAGCCCCACTCCCATGGCTAGAGATATTTATTATTGTATAAAACAGGGTTCTCTTACACTTGCTATAACCAGGGCTTCTAGATTATGGTAGCCCCACTCCCATGGCTAGTGATATTTATTATTGTATAAAACAGGGTTCTCTTACACTTGCTATAACCAGGGCTTCTAGATTATGGTAGCCCCACTCCCATGGCTAGAGATATTTATTATTGTATAAAACAGGGTTCTCTTACACTTGCTATAACCAGGGCTTCTAGATTATGGTAGCCCCACTCCCATGGCTAGAGATATTTATTATTGTATAAAACAGGGTTCTCTTACACTTGCTATAACCAGGGCTTCTAGATTATGGTAGCCCCACTCCCATGGCTAGTGATATTTAGTATTGTATAAAACAGGGTTCTCTTACACTTGCTATAACCAGGGCTTCTAGATTATGGTAGCCCCACTCCCATGGCTAGAGATATTTATTATTGTATAAAACAGGGTTCTCTTACACTTGCTATAACCAGGGCTTCTAGATTATGGTAGCCCCACTCCCATGGCTAGAGATATTTATTATTGTATAAAACAGGGTTCTCTTACACTTGCTATAACCAGGGCTTCTAGATTATGGTAGCCCCACTCCCATGGCTAGAGATATTTATTATTGTATAAAACAGGGTTCTCTTACACTTGCTATAACCAGGGCTTCTAGATTATGGTAGCCCCACTCCCATGGCTAGTGATATTTAGTATTGTATAAAACAGGGTTCTCTTACACTTGCTATAACCAGGGCTTCTAGATTATGGTAGCCCCACTCCCATGGCTAGAGATATTTATTATTGTATAAAACAGGGTTCTCTTACACTTGCTATAACCAGGGCTTCTAGATTATGGTAGCCCCACTCCCATGGCTAGAGATATTTATTATTGTATAAAACAGGGTTCTCTTACACTTGCTATAACCAGGGCTTCTAGATTATGGTAGCCCCACTCCCATGGCTAGTGATATTTAGTATTGTATAAAACAGGGTTCTCTTACACTTGCTATAACCAGGGCTTCTAGATTATGGTAGCCCCACTCCCATGGCTAGAGATATTTATTATTGTATAAAACAGGGTTCTCTTACACTTGCTATAACCAGGGCTTCTAGATTATGGTAGCCCCACTCCCATGGCTAGAGATATTTATTATTGTATAAAACAGGGTTCTCTTACACTTGCTATAACCAGGGCTTCTAGATTATGGTAGCCCCACTCCCATGGCTAGAGATATTTATTATTGTATAAAACAGGGTTCTCTTACACTTGCTATAACCAGGGCTTCTAGATTATGGTAGCCCCACTCCCATGGCTAGAGATATTTAGTATTGTATAAAACAGGGTTCTCTTACACTTGCTATAACCAGGGCTTCTAGATTATGGTAGCCCCACTCCCATGGCTAGTGATATTTAGTATTGTATAAAACAGGGTTCTCTTACACTTGCTATAACCAGGGTTTCTAGATTATGGTAGCCCCACTCCCATGGCTAGAGATATTTAGTATTGTATAAAACAGGGTTCTCTTACACTTGCTATAACCAGGGCTTCTAGATTATGGTAGCCTCACTCCCATGGCTAGAGATATTTATTATTGTATAAAACAGGGTTCTCTTACACTTGCTACAACCAGGGCTTCTTGATTATGGTAGCCTCACTCCCATGGCTAGTGATATTTATTATTGTATAAAACAGGGTTCTCTTACACTTGCTACAACCAGGGCTTCTAGAATATGGTAGCCCCAATCCCATGGCTAGTGATATTTAATGTTGGGCTAGTAAATAATTACTATTGCCTAGCCCCGATGGCTAGTGGACTTTTCTTTGTCAAATGTTGCAGTTAAGTCTATTTTGTAAATATGAATATCCTGCCCTCACTCCAACCCCCCAATGTTAGTGTTTTTAAGCTCTATCTCCCTCTTTAGGTGACATATCGGATTAAACCATTATTTAGTAAAATTATATTAACTTAAAATAAAGTAGGGCTAGTGAATTTTTTTGTGACTAGTACATTTTTAAAATCACTCATCCCATGGCTAGTAGATTTTATAAACATTCTGTAATCCCTGCTATAACATTAAATACTTGGCGAGGAGAGAAGTAGCCCAGTGCCTAATGTGCAGTCTGTCTCAGATAGATCCCCGTCAGGAGTCTATTGTGCTATTTCTTGTTCCAGTTAGTGTACCACGACTGGTGTATCAAAGACCATGGTATGTGCTATCCTGATGGTGCATGTAAACGATCCCTTGCTACTAATGGGAAAATGCAGCTGATTTCCTTGCCAAGACTGCCAAAATTACAAAAATTTTGATATCCAATATCTGATGATTAATAAATCAATGTGCTCTAGTGGTGTCGTTAAAAAAGGAAAAAGAAAAAGAACGATACTTGGATATTAAGATGGGAAGAGGGGGTTGGGGTGGGGGGTTGAGGGATGACGTAATGAAAAGATGAGCTGACTAGAATACTAGCTGTATGAATGAGAGGGATATGATGTTGTTTGGGTGTAGTTTGCATCCAAAACAGAAATCTGGTGCCAAGTCGCTCCCTTCTCCACCTGAATACGATACTGAATATAAAAGACACAAAAAAATATATATTCTTTAATAGGCAAACATTTACAGTAAAATTTTATAAAACATTTTAGAATGGCTGTCATAAAGTATTGTTTTTTCTGAACAATAAATTCATGTACTTTTTTGATGTGGTAACAAGGTACCAGGGCCCGTTGCTTATAAAACTTCCGAGTCCAGACTCAATCTCTAATGACATCACACACATATAATTTGTATGGTTTTGTCATGATATTAGTGTCTCAGACTCTTATCGAGTTTTATAAGCACCCAGGGCCGTAGCTAGGATTTTTTGGGGGGGGGGGGGGGGGGGAAGGGCAACTGAACAGTTAATAGTCTAAAACTCCTTTTCTTTAACTTTCTATAATGCTTTCCGATTTTTTTCGGGGGTGGGGTGGGGGGGCAACTGGCCACCTTGCCCCCCTGCTAGCTACGGCCCTGGCACCAGGCCAGGTACTACTACAATTATAATGAAACATAAATGGTGCCACAGTGACTACAATGGCCAAGAACATCGTTGTATGAATGTATGAATGAACAATTGAATAATGACAACATTGAATGAATGAATGAATGTTTAATGACACCCCTGCTCGAAAAATACATTGGCTATAGGGCGGTTATTGGGTGTCAAATTTGTATGAAACCCGTTGCGGGTGTTGGATTTGACACTTATATAAGATAATCAAGATACCATATTTAAAAAATTATTTTCATATATTGAACACTAAATCTCACCAGCTTCTTGTTCCTTCGAGGTACTTTTGGCATCACGGCTCTGCAGAATGGGCTTCCCGTACCGTGACTGGAACTGTCGCTCGGTGCCGAGGAAGCCCGGCATCAGGAAATCAAACAGCGACCACAGGTCTAACACGTTGTTCTGGATCGGCGTACCAGACAGTATCAGTCGGTGGTTGCACGTCAACTGCTTCACAGCTTTGGACAACTGAAATAAAATATAATAAATAAAGTAAATTATAATAAAAAGAAAAAAAAAAGAACATTTAAAACAAACAAATAAAAAATAAACTAAGTTCAATCTCAGGGCTCTAAGAAGTGAAAATGTTCAGAAACATATTATGACCGTACAAGTGATATCCTAAATTTAGTGCCAAATTAAAAAATATGCAGAACTTAATTTCAGATTCCAATAGATAAATGAAATGGTTATTTGTGTCGTATTTACAAATTCATGACCAACATATTTTTCAAGACATAATTTAACTATAAATTAGCAGAACATCACTGTATACCAATTCCATTATAAAACTGGTCTGGAGGTGAAGTGACAGATAACAAAACCAATATCTATTTTAAATATAAATTAAAACTTTTTGCTGTTATACAATTTACTGTATTCTGATTGCACGAACCTCAAAAAATTACATCATAACTGATTTAAGTGTAAGTGTATTTTTAATCAAATAAATTGTGTTGTTTGTAATTATAAGACTTTTTTGTTATTTTAAAAAATTTATCAATGTATAACAGTCACAATCTTTAATGTATTATAAAATCACATGGCATAGCGAAGCAATTTTATACCAATTTGTGACTGTTATACATGTTTAAATTTACAAAAAATGACAGACAATTCTTACATTACATAACAGCACTCAGCTGCTACTTTCAAACGTAGCAAATTTATACATTACCTTTGTTTTTCCATTTCTGATAATGTGACCCTCATCAAGAATACAATAATTCCATGTTATATTGCTGTAATTACATAAAATAAAAAAATTAAACAATAATCATCTGGCTAAATCAAACACTATAAAAACAACTTGCTCTACTGAAAAAAAAAAAAACCCACTATGAGAATTATGGAAACGAATGACTGCTTAATGCAAATTGCCAAAAACCATGTATGGGTTACTTAGAAATCAAATTTAGCCAACCCATTGTGTTTTTGCACAACCCGTCATGACCATATAAATTGTGTCCTAACTTTAATGTGTAAATGAAAAATAGGGTATGCAGAACTAGACTTGAACAAGCGACGTGCGAACTCAACTATAATTCTCACAACTTCCATTATAGTGCTGTGATGACAACTCAGCACATTCTAAATTGTGGCTATTCGCTGTTTAGCATATCATCATTTCATGTTCAGTTTATACTTCATTGGTTGTTGCTTAATGTTTTTGAGGAATATATATTTATATTAATACATTAAACCACTTTAAAATCTGAACCCTGTTGAAGAATAAAGATAAAGTTTGTTTTGTTTAACAACAACACTAGAGCACGTTGATTATTAATCATTGACTATTGGATGTGAAACATTTGGTAATTTTGACATACAGTCTTAATGAGGAAATCCACTACCTTTATCCATTAGTAGCAAGGGATCTTTTACATTCACCATCTCACAGACAGAACAGCACATACCACAGCCTTTGATATACCAGTTGTGATGCACTGACTGGAATGAGAAATAGTCCAATAGGCCCACAGTTGGGGATTGATCCTAGACCGATCAGGCATCATGTGAGCACTTTAATACCACTGGGCTATGTAATACGTCTTGCATTAAAGAAAGAAGCACATAAGAAGACATTTGTCTGCTTACCTGAAGAACTCAATGTCATTTCTAACAACATCATAGGATGCCACAACAAGATCATGCTTCTCCACTTTCTTCTGAAGTCTGAACAAACAAAACAAGATCTCAGTTTACAGTCAAAATAACACATACATGTACCACAGCCATTGATATACCAATGGGAAAGTGTTTAGAATGGAAAATAACTACATGAGTACTTTTATCCCACAATCACTGTATACATTGGCAAGATATGGTGACTAGATAAATCTCTGCATTTTCGGTCACTGACCAAAAATATACGTCACGTGACATAAGCCCAACTTGAATATTTCAGAGAAGAATTTCAATAAACATACCCTGATTTTCCGACTATTTCTGTAGGATTGCAGGATAAAAGAAATAATTGGTTACTGTCTTAAGATATTGGGTTTATCCTGCTCAGGTCAAAGCCAATATCTTAAGACATTAAACAGTTATTCCATATTTATACCAAATAGCATCTCACAGCAAAGTAAAACCTTTATCTTGTCTTCTGCCTTGAACAACCAAAACCAAAAACAATGGCTTAAACAAAAAACCTATACTGTTTGAGTCTTGCTCTTGTTTTTCAGAAAGAGCACAATATCTTCAAAAATAGCAACTACATTGTACAGTCATGTACACAAATGGGCAGAGTTAAAATACTGAACAGACAAAACATAAAAGTTTTCATAAATTTGCATTTTTAATGGAAAATATTTGTAATTATAAAAATCTTCAGTTACTTTGCCAAACCCGGGCAACCTAGGGAGACATTTCAACACCTACTAGATCCCCTTAACGAGCTGCTAATCTTACAAAACTATACATAGCTCCCTTTTTTATCTTTTGATGGACCATTCAAAATTCCGTCAAACTTCCTTCACAAAAATGTGCACCATTTCTCTTTGGCTTAATCCCACGGACATTCCAAATTTCATAGCATCATATCACCCTCTGCCTGTTACCGGCCCTGGTTGGACTGCTGGTACTCCCTTGCACTTGCCAGTGCAGGGGGTCCCACCTCCAACCCACCCCACCCCTGGCACCTGTGCCAAGAACAGGCATGCACTACAACAGCTTGCTCTGAATGTGCACATTAAACACTCTGACCTGACCTGACCTGACCTGACCTGACCTGACCTTGCAAAACCTCCTTTGTTGAGAGGCCAAGTCTCTCTCCCTACCAATGTCCATGATTGACAGATGATTAAAAAACCCACAATGTAATAATTTATGTGTGTGCCACTTTACAATAATATGCATGTGATGCTTTACATAAAGATGAAAATGGATCAAAATTAATCATAATGAACTGTGTGCCAGCAATATGCATGCAATTTTGTAAAGAAAGGTTTCACTGTACAAAAACATAATTATTAAACTGTATGACAAAGAAATGAGTGCAATGCTATATAATAAAAAAGAGAGAGAGAGAAAAAGAGAGAGAGAGAGAGAGAGAGAGAGAGAGAGAGAGAGAGAGAGAGAGAGAGAGAGAGAGAGAGAGAGAGAGAGAGAGAGAGAGAGAGAGAGAGAGAGAGAGAGAGAGAGAGAAAAACAACCCAGAAACATGATACAAAATGATTGTGCCATTATGGAACAATCATGCTGTGGATATATGTCACAATAGTCAAACCTGTGTAAAGCCGCCAGAAAAGTGTGTATCAAAAAGTGGCCTTGTAAGACAGAGGCTGCTTAATACAGGTCAGTTTAAACTGCATTAGATAATTTGAGAGAACAAGCATTCTGAGAGTACTGCTAAAGCAATACATGTCCCCTACTGGGCTGAACAAATATTAATATCTCCGAAATTCAAGGGAAAATGTTTCAGTAAATTGCCATGAAAGTCAAACTTGATCTGTAACAGTACATGATAAAGCTATACACAAAATTCCAGCCCAATATATTGAGGCATTGCAAAAAAAAAAGTTTGGAAAACAAATATTTGTATCATCTAAGTTCATGGGCCGTAACTATCAAAAATGGGTAAATAACCATGAAAGTCAAACTTGATCTGTAACAGTACATAATAAAGCTATGAACAGACAGACGGACAGACAGGTAGCTGTTTAATAATGATAACTAGAATAGGTTTGATTGTACCAGTAAAGATTAACTCTCTTAACCCAAACTAAACATTAATCCTCTTACCGCTGTCTCTCTCCTGGGGGGCCGACATACATGAGCGGGTTGAGAAATTTCTTGTCAACAAACTTGTGAATCTCGTACACCCAGTGCCCGACGAGCGTTGGCGGACAGACTACAATTGATAGATGAGGTGCACAGTCCGGGTTTCCAGTAGCCTGGAAATAAAGGAAAGGAATGTTTTAAAGGCAAGGAAAGAAAAGTTTAAAGTTTGTTTTGTTTAATGACACCACTAGAGCACACTGATTTGTTAATCATCAGCTATTGGATGTCAAACATTTGGTAATTTTGACATATAGTCTTCGAGAGGAAACACGCTACATATTTCCATTAGTAGCAATGGATCTTTTATATGCACCATTCCACAGACAGGATAGCACATGTCATGGCCTTTGATATACCACTGACTGGAACGATAAATAGCCCAATAGGCCCACTGACAGGGATCGATCCTAAACCGACCGCGCATCAAGTGGATCCTTTACCACTGGGCTATATCCCGCCCCTGAAAGGAATGTTTATCGACACTGCACCGCATTTTAAACTACGGTTATTGTCTAGCATGTCTATTTCAACACATGATTAAAAAGAGAAAGAGAGGAAACCAGCTCCTACCACACAAAGATACTTCTAATGCTAAAGCAGCATGGGATCTTTTATATGCACTTTCCTATACATGACAGTACATACCACAATGTTTGAAAAACCCAAGTCTATAGAGATAAGTGCTTTACCTAGCTACATCCTATCCCACGAATGTTTGATCACTGACTGTACAGAACACTGAAGAAATATTTGATTGTTTCGCTTTTCATGAATAATTAACTTGACTGGTCTCTTATAATTTACCATGGTAGTGATCATTCATTTAAAATGTTTCATTTAACAACACCACTAGCACACATTGATTAACTAATCACTTGCTATTGGATGTCAAACATTTGATAATTCTCAGTTTTCAGAGGAAAACCACTATATTTTATCATGAATAGCAAGGGATCTTTTATATGCACTTTCCCATAGACAAGACGGCCCATACCACGAGCCTTCGATATATAAGCCATGGGGCAATAGGATAGGACAAAAAAACGAACAAAAACCAATGGGTCTGCTGAGAAGGTTTGTTCTTATGACCCAAATACTTCAGTTAAATGCTCTACCACTTATCCCGCCCACACATATATTTAATGTTAATGTTTACTTACTGCGAAGGCCTGACAACGGAGAAAGTGATCGCTAGCGAGAATACAGATGGACTGTAGCGTTTTGCCCAGACCCATGTCATCACACAGGATTCCATGTAGCTGATATTTGTTGAGGAATGCAAGCCAGTTGACGCCATCCTGTAACAAAGTATGACAGTCTATAGTACATGGCACCAGGAAAGGAAAGGAATATTTGTTCAACAACACCCCAGCACATTTTATCCTGCAACCACTGTTTCTACTGACAGATTATGATGACGGATAAAGCCAAGTCATATCCTGCTACTCTAGCTACATTACAAAATTGCTCATTTGACCTCTAGGTCATCGTACAATGTAGCTTAAATAACAGAAATAATAGCTTTTCCCCTTAGTTTTTATGGTCTGATAATGATAAAGATAATAACTAGTCAATGGCATTGGTTATCTGCTTTATCCTGTTCAGGCCGAATGAGAAATTCTGTGGAAATTCCCATTCTTACCTTCACAGGATAAAGCCGATATCCGACGTCATTAACTAGTTATTCTCTATTTAGACAGGGACTATTTGGTATTTAACACATGATTATTTCAATGATTGGTCTACGGTATGAAAATGAAAATGTGTTGCTGCCAGTCTACTCCTACTGAAAGGCTCTGTTCCATGAAAGAATTGTTGCTAAGATTAATTGTAGCGATGTACGGTGAGTTTTATGGCTGGCATGCTTAAGCGTTACAACTGTTCCACAAAGCAACCTTACAGTAGTCGTAAGCGCCCCTTTAACGATTAAAATCTTCTTTGAAAAGAAGTTAGAATAGGTTGAATAATAAATTGGTTATTCGGAACATCACTAGTATCAGACATCCAGGAAGAAACTTCAGTTTATTTGCTAAGCGATAATTGCTGAATGCATAAGACATGAGAGTTATCTCACATATTTGAAAATAGGTATCAGCATAAAAATAAACATTTTAACATTAGGCAACATATTTTAATTCATACCGTATACATATTTTATGGTACCCACAGTAACAAAATAATCGAACTAAAACATGGAAAACATGAAAGATAACTAAACTTTTAGATTTTAGAATATTTTCTTAGAAAAAAACCCACTTACTTTTTTGTCGCTAGTGAAATATATATAAACCCCAATAATATGTTAAAATTTGTTTTGTTTAACGACACCACTAGAGCACATTTATTTATTAATCATGAGCCAGTGGATGTCAAACATTTGGTAATTTTTACATAGTCTTAGAAATAAAACCCACTACATTTTTCCATTAGTTGCAAAGGATCTTTTATATGCACCATCCCACAGACAGGATAGCACATACCAAGGCCTTTGATATACCAGTCATAGTGCACTGGTTGGCATGACAAATAGCCCAAAGAACCCATCATCCGGGATCGATCCCAGACAGACCACGCATCAGGCCAGTACTTTACCCGTGCCCCTATAATAAGAGACTCAGTAGAGTTAAAATATTTTTAAGGATTCACGTGTTGATATTTTCTAAGTTCTGCCAAGATGGGTACGGCCACTTTGTAGTCTTGGAGCTTTGATCCATCAAGAAGCTGTTCTAAAAACTGACGCTCTCTTTGCTTCTGCTCAATCAGAGATATTTTCATTTCAGGTGGGTCAGGAATTCCAGCCTAAAACAACAACAAACTCTTAGTACACAATTCTTGTTCTTTTTCTAGTATTATAACATGACTGAAATGTAAAAAAAAAAATATCAATCAGAATTTGTTTTATTTTCTGATGAGATAGGAATTTCAGCCTGAAACACAACAAACTCTTTAGTAGACAATTCTTGGTAAATACACAAGTCATTTTCTATAACAGTACTGTAACATAACTGAAATGTAATTTTTTAAATAGTTATAATTGTAATTGTGACAGCACAAAAGTCTTTGAATAAATTAATGGACAAGCTGAAACATGCAATGATAATCATGTTCATTTAATAAATTCAGCAAAATATAGTGGAAAATGTCTGGCAGACCTGAAATTTACAATGTTGTGACTGCCATGCTAAAAGTTACTTAAAAGTTTGTTTTTTAAAACAAAGTATTACAATTATTGATTACATATTTATGGTATTTAAAGGCTACCTCAGGTCAACGTTTCTGCATCAGCCTGCGATTGTGCCACAATTGCATATCTTGTGGCATTTGTCAGCAATCAAAAAAATCAACAACAAAAATCATCCATCACAAGAGTTCAAAATGCTGAACATCTGTGATGCGATAAAACAGGTTCCCTACAATCAAACACAGATCATAGTCGACCAAAGTGTGCTTGCAAGTTTCTGTGATTCATTTGTGACCCAAGCATCATAATTTCTTTCTGATCCCCATCTGACAGGGTCTGATCTGCGTTAATTGTTAGGTCGAGTGGTCTACATATTTTATTCCCCTTAAACCTTTAGCGCCGAATTTACAAAGCCTATTTATGTCTTATTATACTTGTGTAACTACATACATTTACAATGCTTAAAGACCTGTGTTTAAGAAACACAGGCTTTGAAAATTCAGCCCATTGTGTCTGTGAAAACATTTTTTTTGTATGTCACATACCTCGAGCGGCATGAGGCGTATGAGCTGAGCGAAGCAGTGCGTGGCCATCAGTCTGACCGCCTCGTTGTGGTCACTCATCCGGCCGAGGATGGGCACCACAAGCAGGACGATATACGGCACCAGGTCCATCGCTAGCAGGTCGATAACATGTACCAGCAGCTAAGGAATCATTTCATATACACAAAACAGGTTTATTTATTATATACAAAGCCATCAAATATATAGATTTACAGAAACCATAAAAGTGATATTGGGTGAAAAGTCATATTTTCACTGTATATTAGATAGTGAAAATAAAGAAATCATATTTATACTTTTGTGAACAAAGTTCATCATTCAATTATCTCTCTTGCAAATTATTAGTTTAATTATTGAGGTCACTGATGTTACGTCGTTTTTATGTTTGATTATTATCAATGCATCTAATCATATTTGAAAAAAGAGAAGACAAAAATTTAAACTATTGTACCTATAAAAATGGATATTCAGTGCAATTATGATAAAATATTTAAAACTGATGGAGTATGAAGCTAAACAATGATGAAACAACATCCTGTCGTTGAGTGTAAGTTAAACTAACTATTCGATTCATGGGGGTTTTTTTAGGGTTTTTTTTAGGTATGTTTATACATCAGTATTATTAAATAATTATTAATGTAATAATTAAATAAAGACAATTTTAATTCATATTTCTTTTAAAAAATCCATGGTCAAGTAAACTTTCTGGAAAAGTTCCAACGGAACAAATATATCATGGTGTTATGTGTTTTCGTTAGGATAAGCAAAAGATATTGTTAAAAATTTGGAAAGATGTATATAATAAATAGACCATTTCATGGTGTTTTTTTAAATACAAATTTTATGTCATATCTCATAAAAGTTGTATTCGAAAAAAAAACACAAGAAATAGCCTCTATATATTAACTGGTTAAATTTTTTTTTTTTATAATGAAACTTTTTGAAAAATAAAAAATACTGATTTTGCCATATTCAACACAAGTTGGTTAACATTTCCTTAAATATACATCTTTAAAAAAAAAAAAAAATATATATATATATATATATATATATATATATATATATATACATATATATATATATAAAATGGAGGTACTGTGTTTTGTAATAATTAAATTGGCCACTTTGTTTGATTTTAGTATTATTAAGAAAATCATTCTGAAACAAAATTCATTACCCAGATTTAAACATTAAATAATACTGCATATCTATGTAAGGATATTTGCAAGGACTTCGGTAGCTCCCTGCCTGTGTTTGTCACTATCAGTAACCCCTAGCATCAGGAGAATGTCTTCAATGATGAACTGCATCAGCTGCAGTGTCTGGTGTTGTGTCAGAGCGGCAAAACATCGGGCGACCATGTGGCGAACCGTCGTAAACGGATGGGAGACATATTTCTGCAGTGCCGGCAAAACGTCCACAATCTTAAGTAAAAAATGAAACAAGTAGAAAGTAAAAACAAAAACAAGTAGGAAATGAAAAATAACAAAGTAAGGATAAAGTGAAAAAAAGAAAAGAAAAAAGAAAATTAAGTAAAATGTACAAAATAAAATAGAAGACTTTGTGCAAATGTGTTTAAGGGACACCACTACTCCACTTAGTGCAAAATAACTGAAGGGAAAAACTAAACAATCTGCTACACAGGTCAGCACACACATTGGTCTTTTGTCAAAAACACTGAAAATAATTAACAACTCCTATACAGTCAAATGAGTATTAAGCAGTCACCTGTGTAAACAGGTCATATTCGTAATCTTCCAAATCATCTAATACAGTATAAACTGACCTGTATTAAGCAGCCATCCATCTTATACGGCCAATATTTGATACCCCGTTTGGTATCTGATTAACACAGGATTGGCTGTAGTATTAATTAAATGGGATCCTTTTAAGGAATATCTAGGATTCTTGATCAATGTTAGCGACAAACCTGCAAGCGCAGTTTTTCATGTAGAGCTGGCAAAGTTGCCTCCAGCACATGAAGAGATGTCACCACACTTTGAGCAGTTTCGTCATTTTCAACTTTATCAGAGGTTACAAATGAAAATGTTTCAGTTAAACATCTTACCGGCATATATTAAAGGTATGTTACAATGAATACTATAGTAATTTAGAATTGTTTAATATAATTGTACCACAACTCAGGTGAAACAAGAATTAATAATATTTGATTAAGAATACAAATGTCTCAAGATTAAATTATATATAGAATACATAAAAAAATCATCAGGATATGCTTGTTTAATATTAAAGTCTAGACAAGACTCAAACGTTACAGCAACATCTATCTGTAAGTGACATAGGGAACAAAGGCTATGCCGTTCGTATCAACTAAGACGAGAACAGATCTTCAGAGCTTAACTGGTTTGTTCAACATTATAAAAAAGCATAACAATTAACAGATTCCACTTGTTGGAGTGACATCAACTCATCAGTTCTCATTAGATAAAAGTGAACCTGTAAAAGATTTCTGGTGTCAGTTATATGATATCACTCTATCAGTTTAATAAACAAAATCATAAAACCTGTGAACGACTCGACTTGTGTGAGTGGTTTCATGCACATCTCCCACAGTGTCGGCGCTTTGTGTGGCAGAGATTCTCCGAAGTGTCTACAGATCGTCAACAAGGCAGCTTCAGCTCCTAGACGCTGAGTTCGAAGCTGATTGGAAACCTGAAAACAATGCACATAGAGAAGAAGTTTGTTTAACGAAACCACTAGAGCACACTGATTTATTAATCATCGACTATTGGATGTCAACCATTTGGTAATTTTGACATATAGTCTTAGAGAGAAAACCCACAATATTTTTCCATTAGTAGCAAGGGATATGCACCATCCCACAGACAGGATAGCACATACCCGGACCTTTGATATACTAGTTGTGGTGCACTGACTGGAACAAGAATATCCTAATGGGCCCACCGGCAGGGACTGATCCTAGACTGACCATGCATCAAGTGTTTTACCAGAGGGCTATGTTCTCGCACCAACCCCAGATAAAAAGAAAAGTCAATAAAGGCCATTCTTGTGAGTTCAAAGGGATATAGGAAACCATTCTTTAGATGAATGTTAATAACAGAAAACATACTTAAGGATAAATAAATCTAAACTCGTTTAATGGGGGGAAATTAATGCAGACTAGAACTTGCAAACCTACTTCAGCATCCTCTTGGAGAACATCATCAGAAATATCAGTATCATTTTTCAAACTGAGATTCCGTCGCAAAAAACGCCGACTTCGCTCAGATGATGCCTGAAAGTATTAGTACCAGTTAGGGAATCACTTTGTTCATCACAAAGTTAAATAAAATTTTATAATTCCCCCTGCACACAACACCTACAAATGCAGATGCAAAATTCCAGATTGAAACTTTAATAAATGAAGCATTTTTAAACAATATAGAGTACAGAATTTACTTATGTAAAGTATGTCTCTTATTATCTATATATATATAAAGAGAGATTATGAGCATACATCTTGCTGTGATAAAAAGTTTAAAAGTTTGTTTTGTTTAACGACACTACTAGAGCACACTGATTATTAATCATCGGGTATTGGATGTCAAACATATAGTCTTAGAGAGGAAATTCACTACATTTTTCCATTAGTAGCAAGGGATCTTTTATATGCACTTTCCCACAGACAGGAAAGCACATACCACAGTTGTGGTGCACTGGTTAGATCGAGAAAATGTCCAACCAGTTGAATTGATCCGCTGAGGTGGTTCGATCCTACCATGCAAGCACCTCAGGTTAGCACTCAACCGACTAAGCTAAATCCAACCCCTGCCTTTGATAATGTCAAAGCCAGATGAAAATGTGTAATGCATACAAACCCTTTGCTGAATGACCAAAGTGAGGATTCCATTATGTTTATCACAAGTCACTTCATGTGGTTGTTGCTCTGTGAACAATAAACAGACAATAAATTAAAAGTACAGTAAAGTACACTTGTAACGAATATGCTTAGAATGAACTACTGCATAGAATGAACTGATCGTAAAGTCTCGTTTTATATCCCTATATATTAATAACCAACTGATGTAAATGTGTACAATGAACTATTGCTATAACGAACTAACTATCATGGTCCTTTCCGGTTCATTAAAAGAGTACTTTACTGTAGATAAGTATTAAAGGTTAGTACTAGTACTAGTCCATGTCAACAGCAACATTAACTTTTGAAATTATATGTGCTCTGCATTCTCATCCAAATCCACCCCTCATCTCAGAAAGACTGTTCCAAATTGAACACATAGGGAGGAGTGTAGACAATGCACAGGAACACAAATGTGGCGAAACCACCAAGCAACAACCATTATGGTTTCTCCAACCCCCTACTCCATGTAACCTCCAGCTTCTATCTCAACTCCATGCGACACCCAACCCTTTACGTTAACTTTTCCATCTAGGAGCCAAATGGTTCCTACTTGTATTTTTATATAGATAGTATGAAATGTTTTAGTTGCCAAACAAAAATATTGGTCACTATGTAGAGGGCTGGTGACACCCATCCTTTACTCTGAAACTATAAGCCCTAGTATAACTTTCTTAAAAAGTAAAATTTTTTAAATTATGTGATAAAATAAGCAGTATGTAACAACCTGTATGTTTGACAATAGCCGGCTGGGATATGGAAGGCGTTGACGACGGGTCGGAACAGAGAAATCCACAGATATTAGTGAGCACTTTGGAATTCGGACTCGGTGTTCGGTCAACGCACTTCTCAATCAGTCTCGCCAGACATTTTGAAGCTTCACTCTAAAAAATACAAAGATACAAAAATAAATATTTTAATAAACAAGCATTCTGAGAGTACTGCTAAAGCAATACATGTCCCCTACCAGACCCAACATATTTTTGTACCTACTAAGTTCAAGGGCCATAACTCTGTCAAAAATGGATAAATCATCAAAACTGATCTGTAACAGTACATGATAAAGTTATACACACTTTTAGCTCAATATCTCAAAAAAACATTCGGTAAACAAATTTTCATATCTCCTACGTTCAAGGGGAATAACTCTGTCAAAAATGGGTAAATGGTCATGAAAGTCAAACTTAATCTGTAACAGTACATGATAAAGCCATACACAAAATGTCAGCTCAGTATCGGGAAAACTATGTGTAACAGCCCGATGGACAGAGGGCCAGACCGACAGACAGACAGGACATAGATGAAACCAATAGTTCCCTCTGGTTAGTGACTAATAAATAAATAAATAAATAAATGTGTTTTTACTATCCTGAACAGATAGTTCATACAGCTGAGTAGGGCTAAAGCTGCCGCTCACCAAAGGTTGGATTTGGCAATAAAATTTCATTACTAAAACACCAAAAAGCTGATCCAAAAATCATCTGTTGTTTATAGATGTACTGCTAGTTTTGCTGTTTGGCTAAATGAACTTGAATTTGGCAACAAATTTTCTTAGCAAATTTGCCAAATTGCTAATATTTTATGGGCTTCAGCCTAAACCGTATCTGAGGTGTGTGCCCAGGACAGCATGCTTGAACCGTAATTGGATACAGGTACAAAAATAAACCGAATGAATCTGGTGAGATCACTTCTCATTTCATGTCTTTTTTTCTCTTGTACAGTTTGGAGTAAGAAAATGAACTCTAGCGACTAGCAAAATGTAGTTACTGTAGTATTAGAGCAGAGTATAGGTATTTAATTTAATGGTCTTATAAAGAGAAGATGTTTACCTGTATTTCTCGATTTGGTTCTTTCTTTATGCACTCCATAAGGGGTCTGATAACAGGGTTGAACTTTTCTGGCAGCACATCCATCATGACAACAGCCATAGCCAGACTGGTCAGAACTCTATATAAACACAACAGCATATACCATTATTATTAAACACACCACAACCATTTACCAGGAAAACACAACACTCAGGATTCAAGTTTTAATAAAAAATATTTTCTTTTTTACTAACAATCCTGATAATGGTGCATTATGTTACAAAAGCTCTGACTCATCAAATAAAACTGTAGTACCCCCAACCCACCCCATACTCCAACAGCTCTAACTCATCAAATAAAACTGTAGTACTCCCAACCCACCCCATACTTCAACAGCTCTGACTCATCAAATAAAACTGTAGTACCCCCAACCCACCCCATACTCCAACAGCTCTAACTCATCAAATAAAACTGTAGTACTCCCAACCCACCCCATACTTCAACAGCTCTGACTCATCAAATAAAACTGTAGTACCCCCAACCCACCGCATACTTCAACAGCTCTAACTCATCAAATAAAACTGTAGTATCCCCAACCCACCCCACACTTCAACAGCTCTAACTCATCAAATAAAACTGTAGTACCCCCAACCCACCCCATACTCCAACAGCTCTAACTCATCAAATAAAACTGTAGTACTCCCAACCCACCCCATACTTCAACAGCTCTGACTCATCAAATAAAACTGTAGTACCCCCAACCCATCCCATACTTCAACAGCTCTAACTCATCAAATAAAACTGTAGTATCCCCAACCAACCCCACACTTCAACAGCTCTAACTCATCAAATAAAACTGTAGTACTCCCAACCCACCCCTTACTTCAACAGCTCTGACTCATCAAATAAACTTGCAGTACCCCCAACCCACCCCATACTTCAACAGCTCTGACTCATCAAATAAAACTGTAGTACCCCCAACCCACCCCATACTTCAACAGCTCTAACTCATCAAATAAAACTGTAGTATCCCCAACCCACCCCATACTTCAACAGCTCTAACTCATCAAATAAACTTGCAGTACCCCCACAGCTCTAAGCACCCCCAACCCCAATTCCTTCCTGAAACAGCTCTCATATCAACCTGACAGTCCACATCTGTTGCTCGTGACTAGTGCTGGAGACTGAAGTCTGCAGCTGGCGACATCGTTCTTCCAGTGTGGCAGCAACACGCGGCTTGAAGCTGGCTTTCACTTCGTTATACACAGAACTCAACTGGGCTGCTTGGTCCAGAGTCAGTATGCTGAAACACGAAGATATTTCTATTAAAACTAAATGACAAAACAAAATCAGAATGACACACCAAAACACTATGGTTCTGAAATTAAATGCACAGTAATTTAATAGTAACACCATTGCTTACAAGACATAAAATTATTATTTCAATTCTTAACTCGGACAATAAATTTAGCTTATGTAAAGCTATCTTTTACAGTAGGAGACCGCTTTGAAAACATAGATGGCCATGTTATTTATTGCACAAGTTTATAGTGCACAAGAATATTATACCACGAGACCGTGTAGCGGTCGAATGGTTTACATCTTGTGCACAATAAACAAGTGTAATAAAGAACATGGCAAGACAACTGGTGTGTGGTTCTGTATTTATTACATACCACCTTTCTATATTATGATTAACAAATGTTTAATTAAATAACACAACTAACTTAGTTTGGAAAGGCGTTTGTATTTTATGCAATTGACAGAACATCCTGGCTAGGAACATGACGTCATTCCTAGCCAGGGAAATGACACAATTCAGATGAACACGTACTGTGCATGCAAGATTTTGTATCACACATATATTCAATAAAATACTTTTTTATTGCATGGTCAGAATTGTCTTTATTACTGTAGTAAGATTAAATGGGTATGTAATAAAGTTCTATTCTGTTCTGACTCTACAAGCCAAATAATACATCCCAAAGAGGGAAGCTAAAGACCACATCTAATACCAACCTAACACTTGAGGTAACACATACCCTGGTGGGAACTTTGAGTCCATATCAACCCCCTGACACTTGAGGCTGGCTATGAAATCCTGACAGTCACTCTGCATCCTCGTGAATGAGACAGCGATCTCGTCAAAATATATTGCTTCATTCAGACACTCTAGTAACCGCGTCTTCAGTTCGACAGGGCATTCACAAGGCTGAATAAAAAGACCCACATTAATACATGCTGAAACAGACGTTCAGTAACCAATATGATTTACAAACAAAGCATGTTTAGTAACACCTCAGCACATTTTAAACTATAGCAGCTGCTATTAAAAATATTGTGCCTTGATGGTCAGTGGTAGAAAAAACCTGTACACCTCACTGATATTTGCATATCATGAAAACAACTTAGTTATGGAAAGTACTATAACCTAGATTCCTATCGACCCATAATGTATTGGGTTGCAGTTTTGGTACACAATGATCTGATATATTCATTCAGAAATAAAATTTGAACATCTCCTTAAAAAGCATACTTTAATGAAGGTCATTTTTAGCAGCTCTGATCAATTCCAATCTAGTTCGTAGAAATTATTTTATGCAAAACAAGCTGAAATGAGATAAAAAACCAGAACATTCGCGTCCCTCGTTACAGAAAGAACCTAACTGGGCAGGCCATGGACTACTTGTTAAAGTATATTACAGAGCGCACGCACGCACGCACGCACGCACGCACACACACACACACACACACACACACACACACGAAGGATGGACTTGATTTTCAAACAAACCTGACTGTGAACAGCTCACGGACTACTTGTTAAAGTGTATTACAGAGAGCACACACACGAAGGATGAACTTGATTTTCTAACAAACCTGACTGTGAACAGCTCACTGACTACTTGTTAAAGTGTATTACAGAGAGCACACACACGAAGGATGAACTTGATTTTCTAACAAACCTGACTGTGAACAGCCCACTGGTAGGTCACTTGTCCCACAATGAATCGCTGAAGTGCCGACTTGGTGTTCAGATGGAAAACGAACAGCTTTGCGAGGGAAATAGCAGGTTTCTCTGCTTCTGGTGGAAAGTTTGACAGTGGACGGGTGATGTAAGATGCCAATCTTCCTAGCAATCTTTAATAGAATAAGAATTGAAAAAATAATAACAACATATATTTGCAATATTGTAAAAATAAATTAAAAAACCCCAGAGGGCATCTTCGCATTAGGGAATAGCTGACTTTTATAGATAAAATAATACACAAAAATATTTTATTATAATATATAATACAGCAAGCATAAACAGCCAAGAATGTGAATGATGGAACCTCAGGAGATGATAAAAATAAAATAAAATAAGGTAACCAAAAATCAGTTTACATGACCTTTACATAGGTAACCAATTGTTCGGTTACGTGAAGTATATTTGCTTAACCTAATCAATTTCCACAAACGTTTAGAGCTTACAGTTTAATAACAGTATTTCCAGCTGATACTATTAATTTACAAATTACAAATCATAAAAAGAAAACTTTCTTTAATACTTGATAAAGTGACTTTCAGAATGTACAATGGTTCACCAGGTTAGTGATTTTCTTAGCTATCTTAGCGCTACAAATCATAAAACCATTGTAGGCTATGGCGTGTGCTGTAGTGACATCATAGCTTACGATGGTTTTACAACCTTGATAATAATGGCCCAGGTAACCAATTTGCAGATAACCGACACACAAACCACTGTTCTGAAATATGCTTTGGAATATGCAATTAAAACTTTAAAACATGATATATCCATCAGGAGTTTGATGGAAAACCATATCTATATCAATGAACATGTTACAGGTATGATTCAATTCTAATTATATGCAATGTTATGGATGAACAGTTTGTTTTGGACCAACCACCATCCCAAGTTGTTCATACATATGAGGTTTGATAGTCCTGTATGCATCTGTATGTAAAATATGATCCGGACAATGATTTAATGTTATGTGCAGAAGACAGCGAAAAGTAGGTCACAATGACCTAATAATAGAACGTGACACACCGCCATCCCAAGTTGTTCCTACAAGTGAGGTTTGATGGTCCTGTATGCATCTGTATGTAAAATATGATCCTGACAATGATTTAATGTTATGTGCAGAAGACAGTGAAAAGTAGGTCATAGTGACCTAGTAATAGTACGCGACACACCGCCATCCCAAGTTGTTCCTACATGCGAGGTTTGATGGCTTGATGGTCCTGTATGCATTTGTATGCAAGATACAGTTCGGACAAGAAAACGTTAACAGATGGATGTATGGATGGACAATGCCATACCATAATACGACCCATCGATGGGCATAAAAAAAAGAGAGAGAAATATTATGGACAACACAGAATGTACCTAAGCCTCTGTTTTACCTTGCCCCTGTTATTCTTGCTTTCATCACACTGGGATCTTGCTCAGACATCAAGGTGTTTGTCGATATCCCACCAATGAAGTCTCTCTGTTCTTTTATTGCTGGTGTCTCGGATGGATGGTGTGATTTCGGTGTTGAAATGTCCTACAACATGATGGAAATACACTGATGAGAAAAAGTTATAGCTGCAGGGCTCATGTAGGAAGTTATTTATTTATTTCAACTTATTTTCATGCTTATATCCAATTAAGGTTCAAGCACACTGTTTTGGGCACACACCTCAGCTATCTGGGTTGACTGTCCAGAACAGTGGGTTAGTTGTTAGTGAGAGAAAAACCCCAGTGTGTAGTGGTCTTACACCTACGCACTGCGTCATTAAAACTCACTCTAGGTGGGAGCCGGTACAGGGCTGCGAACACAGTACCTACGAGCCTTGTCCGATGGCTTAACCACCACACCACTGAGGCCGTGTAGTGGTCTTACACCTACCCAGTGAGCCAGTGAGAACCCAGTATCTACCAGACTTAACCACAACACCACCCAGGTAGGAAGTTATATAGGGCCTACTGTTTTCTTTAAATAGCAGGTCAAAACAAATATGTCCTGCTAAGAAAAAAATTATGGCCTGCTGGAAATAACCCATGGAGGGTTGGAATAGTGTGAGAAATGAGAACCTCTGAGGAGCCAAATAGCAGATGATAATCGTACATATATCTCCCTCTTGAAATATTACCTGCAATGTTTTGGTGGTTTTAGCAGGTGAATTTCTATTTGCTAGATTTAAAAAACAAACGGACTGCTTTTTACAGGTCTCTATTTTGAGCCCTGTAGTTGTTTTGTATAACAACACCACTAGAGCTGATCCACCACCAATCACTTAATCACTGGCTATTGGATATCGTAGAAAGTTAAGAATTTCAAGAAATAATTTTTGTTATTTTTAACATTCATTTAAGTGTGAATCACAGAATTTCTTAATAACAAACTCTCTGATTTATGATGTCACAAATACCATGGCTACTTAATAAAGGTTAATTTCTACATTATGATCTTAAAGTTTTTTATATGTATTTCAGGGGTACAAAAACAGAAAAATTTCCTATGCGTCAGCTGCACCAAAACTTAATTAAAGTTAAATGAAAGTTTGCTTTGCTGAAAGACTTCACCAGAGTACACTGATTTATTAATCATCGCCTACTGAATGTCAAACATTTGATAATTCTGACAAATAGTAAATTTCTATATTATTATGTTTAAAGTGAATATTAAAGTGGTCTTTAAAGATAGTTTGCTACTTAATATAAATATCTGCATGGTAATGCCTGCCGATGTTATCTGGCTAATATTTCAGAATGACTTACCCTAACTCGATGTTTGGCTTCTATGAGGTAGGACGGGTCGTACGGTACTCGAGCAGGTTGCATCAGAAGACAGAGCCAGACTCCAAGCCAGGGAAGGGAGGCTCCAATGAGGTAGTCGAGGGGGGTCCTCTCCAGCAGCTGGGCCCACACCTTCTCCACGAGGTCCAGTAACTCGGGGCTGTGTTCCAGTAGACTGCGCTGGTAGATGTGTCGCAAGGCGTCCTGCAGCACGGCAGGCAGCCAAGACTGCAGAGCATTCTTCAAGAAGGAAGGAAATCTTTTATTTAACGATGCCATCAAAACATTTTATATACGGTTATAATGCGTCAGACCACATATGGTTACGGACCACACAGATACTGAGAGAGGAAACCCACTGTTGCCACTTCATGGGCTACTCTTTTCGATTAGCAGCAAGGGATCTTTGATATGCACCATCCCACAGACAGGATAGTACATACCACAACCTTTGTTACACCAGTTGTGGAGCACTGGCTGGAACGAGAGAGAAATAGCCCAATGGGGCCACTGATGGGGATCGATCCTAAACCGCCGGCCCCTTCTTCAAGATGTAATCAATGTAATATTAGTCCTTCCCATAGGGAACACCAGTTTTCATACTATGGAATTTATTAAAAGTTGTTTATTTCTGAGCCAATTGCATGCAAAAATAGTACTATTTTTTGGTTATTTCCAAAACACTTTTACTTTTCTACTTACGTCAAATCAAACTGAAATTATTTATAAATAACATTTTTGTAGGAGGATGGGACAGACTATAGGTAACACTCAATGCACATGTAATAAAGTTCACAATGACTATGCCCACAGCACAAAAACAGATGGAAAATGGCAGATGTACAGCACAGGAGACAAGCACCTATAGTTGTTGGATAGACAAGGACTGGAATGTTAAAGCAGACTACAAATTTTAAAAAGTTGAAAAATTGGAGCTGCCAGATTTTGAAGAAATGAGATTGAAATCAAAGACCGAAAGAAAAGGGGGCAATGGGAAAAACATAAAACAATAAAACACAAAAGACCAGATACATCATTAAGTTTTGATCCTAAAAAAATTTCGCATCATACTTTCAAAAATCCAGAAGAAAACATTTTCTCTTTTCATGAAAACTTAACTTGACCTTTCACCTAACTGCACCTCTACCCCTACTCCAAACCTTTGACCGGTCCAACCATTCCAACAGACAATCAAATGGCTATAACCTTTCATTATGTCAAATGTATTTGATTCCAGTCACGTCATTATTCCTTCCCTCACCTTATGAACAGATATATTATTTCTACAATTGTAATGCATCAAAACTAAAATTTAAACCCAGGAAAAAACATAAGTATGATCAATTAAATTATTTGTTTGGTATTACAAAAAAACGTATTCCATCTCACAACAATATTGTACTGACCTGCTGGCCTTCTGCTGACAGCAATGTGTAGAATGTTTCTAAAGCCGCTTTCCGCACAGACTTAATGTTGTGTCGAAGAAATGGCCACAGCCTGGGAATGAGCTCCGACAGTGACTGGGAAACACTGGAAGGAAGGCAATGTTTTATTTAACAACGCACTCAACACCTTTTATTTATGGTTATATGGCATCAGACATATGGTTTACGGACCACACAAATATTAAGAGAGGAAACCCACTGTCGCCACTTCATGGGCTACTCTTTTTGATTAGCAGCAAGGGATCTTTTATATGCACCATCCCACAGACAGGATAGTACATACCACAGCCTTTGTTACAACAGTTGACACTGGAGGACAATGAATTGTAAATTACTGACTGCATTTCTAAATAATTGCCTCTATTTTAGGAATGTACGCCAACGTTTTAGAAGGAAAAACATGTAATTTTTTAAAAACCAAATACAACACTGCACTCTAGTCTGTCAAGATAATACTTTTTTTATAATTTATTTTTAAAATATACAACTTGCATTCTCTCACGGATACATTGATACTTGTAAAATAAATCATGAATGGAATGGCCACTCATGTAGTATTCTCTATTATCACTTGAAAGAGGGAAAGAAAGGTTTGTTTAACAACACCTCAGCACATTTAAAACTATGGTTATTTGGTATCCAGCATGGCTATGCTGATACCTGGGTAAATCCGCTGATCCAGCATGGCTATGTTGGTACCTGGGTCAACCCGCTGATCCAGCATGGCTATGTTGGTATCTGGGTAAACCCGCTGATCCAGCATGGATATGTTGGTATCTGGGTAAACCCGCAGATCCAGCATGGCTATGTTGGTATCTGGGTAAACCCGCTGATCCAGCATGGCTATGTTGGTATCTGGCTAAACCCGCTGATCCAGCATGGATATGTTGGTATCTGGGTAAACCCGCAGATCCAGCATGGCTATGTTGGTATCTGGGTAAACCCGCTGATCCAGCATGGCTATGTTGGTATCTGGGCAACCCGCAGATCCAGCATGGCTATGTTGGTATCTGGGTAAACCCGCTGATCCAGCATGGCTATGTTGGTATCTGGGTAAACCTGCTGATCCAGCATGGCTATGTTGGTATCTGGGTCAACCCGCAGCCACCACACAGGCTACACAAAAAACCCACCCAATAAAGCATCACGGGATCTTTTATATGCATTTTCCCACAGAGGGAACAGTACATTGTACAACCTTTGATCTACCAGTCATGGGGCACTGGTTTAATGACAATTTTGACAACAATCATATTTTTTACTGTTTTTGTTTGGAATTACAATGAATATGATGATGATTTTTTTTTTATAACAATAAAAATGATGTAATTTATTTAGAAAATACTCAACGAGCTACAAGGCAATACCATTTATTTTGCACTCGTGAATCGATGCTGTCCTTCCCAAGCCTTTGTAGTTGCTAATCAATTTTCAGTTGACCAGAAATATCGCTAATCAAGATTTTGGAAACAAAATGTTCCCTGAATTTTAATTGTCACGATTTTGATTACCAAATATTCATTGATATTCTAAGTAGGAAAATGTTTATTACCCATAAAATATATGGCTAGGAAAAGACAACATCAGTTCACGAATGCAAGATAAATGGTATTGCCAAGTAGCGAGTTGGGTATTTTCTAAATAAATTACATAATTTTTATTAATATAAAAGAAATTTATTATCAATCTTTATCATTTTATGGAAGATTTTCAAATGATACTGTTATTGACAACAAGTTTGCAAGTTGAGAACAAGAGACAGCGTGACTGACATATGTTATTCTGACGATGTAAGTTAGTTGTTGACATGACTGGCACCATGGAAACTATTCTTACACTTAAAAAAAAGAAGCTACATTTGTTTGCTGTTATGCTAAAACATTTTCTTACTTAGAATATCAATGAATATATGGTAATCACAATTGTGACAATTAAACTTCAGGGAATTTTGTTTTCAAAATCTTGATTAGTGATATTTCTGGTCAACTGAAAAATTTATTAACAATGCTAACTAATGTTTAATGTTTTAAAATTGTGTAGCGATCTCTGTAACTTGTGTAGCAGATTGTGACATGATACTGAACAAAATATTCCCTGAAATTATGTTAATCCACTGGTTTGGATTTGAAAACCGCCGAATCTATTGAGTGGGATCGACCCTGCTACCCATCACACAGCATGCGAGTGCTCTACCATGGAGTTATATCCCATCCTGTATCACTTCAAAGACAAACCTGTCGGCAGCGAGGTGTGGGTGGGCTAGGAGGGTGGCGAGTAGCGTCATTATACTGTTGGTGGATGCAGTCAGGTCGTCTAGGTCCAGCAGAGTCTCCCACAGACTCGATATCACCACCGGAGTCTACAAGCAGAACCACGGAAACACATATCACTTTACAAATACAGCAGTATCATTTAAACACATAAAATACAGAAATTATTAGCCAACAGGCCTCTGACCATACAAAAACATCTGAAGTTACAAATACAGCAGTTATCATTTACACATATGGTCTCCAAACACAGGTCCAAACACAAGGCTCCAAACATTTAGCAGAAAAATAATTTTGTTTGTGCATCACTTGTGCAAATCTGACTTGGAGTAACATATTATTTTCATTCATGAAGTAATTTAGGATTTCATTTACTTGGAAATACTGGTACCAGGTTATTGAGAAAAAAAAATTGAAACAAGTTACCTGAATTTATTTAAGGAATGAATGAATGAATGAATGAATGAATATTAGCCATTCTCAAAGAGAATGCTACACCCCTGCACCACGGTGATGTTACAGAACGCGCAGGGGTTATTTAAGGAAGTCACGCACATGTTTATTTCTCAGAGGCCTGGCTATGTAACAGGTTTCTTTGAAATTAATGAAGAAATTGTATCCTCTATCTCACACGAAACATGAGTAAATTTTAGTATTGTCAAACTGTATTTTGAAATACAGCTGAATCCCGTCGGTGCTCGAGATAATGTTCGACCCAACCATTCAGTCACCAATGTTTAAGTGTAACTTGGGTCTTCAGTCTTGGTTCGAGCCTTACAAGTTCAACCCAACGAGATTCTACTGTAATTTGAATCACAATATACAAGACCTAGATTTGTGAGAAATGGATCAAAATGAGAAACCTTAATACAAATGCAAAAGTTGATGCTGTTGCCATCGGCAAAGTAATACCTATATCCTATGACACCTGTTTAATTTGTAAAGGCAAGACAGAAATGGAAAGACACTTGTTAAATGAAACAAGCCGAGTTTGAGAGTTAATGCAGGGCTCAAAACAGTGGCCTGTGAAAAGCAGTCCTGTTTTTAAAACGAGCAGGTGAAATAGAAATTCACAGGGCTAGCTCCGACACTCGCCAAATTCGCCAATTGTGAATTTCAAAAACAACTGGCGAATGCTCTTTTAATGATGAAATAATTGCATAAAATAAATTATGTTTTGTCAGAAAATAACTGAGCTTCTACCATTTTTGAAGTTTAGTAGATAATTTGGCAAACTTTTCTGCTAACCCAGAGCCAGCCCTGAATTCACCTATCAAAATAATGCAAAACATCATAGGTCATTTTTCAAGAGACAGATCATCTCCTCTGCTATTTAGAAAGTGATTCCGTTATTATATTTCAATTTTATAATCTCAGAGGTGCCAATTTTCCACACACTATCCTAAACCCTCTACTCAACCTATGCTGTCTTTATTTCCAGCAGGCCATATTTTTTTTTTAGCAGGCTATTTTAAAAAAAATAACAGCAGGCCAGATTTTACTTCCTATTTCGAGCCCTGATTAAATGTACAACACTGATTAACAAAAAGTGTGAGAATAAAAACTTCACTCTCTACCTGCTGTGGCATCAGTTTAACGAAGCTGTCAGTGACAGGGACAAGAGCAGCAGCAGCCACAGCACGCACATCGTCGTCAGGGTCTCGCAGACCAGTGAACACACCGGGCAGAACCAGGGGCAGTAACCTGTCAGTCAGGTCCTGTCGGAAGGAAAGAAGGAAGAAAGAAAGAAAGAAATGTTTTATTTAACGACGCACTGAACACATTTTATGTATGGTTATATAGAATCGGATATATGGTTAAGAACCACACAGATATTGTGGGAGGAAACCCGCTTTCGCCACTTCATGGGCTACTCTTTTTGATTAGCAGCAAAGGATCTTTTATATGCACCATCCCACAGCCTTCGATATACCAGTCGTGGTGCACTGGCTGAAGCCAGAAGTAGCCCAATGAGCCCACCGACAGGGATTGATCCAAGACTGACTGCACTTCAAGCAAACACTGGGCTACATCCCGCCCCTTGTCGGGGACAGAGCATCCACGTCAAACATGGTGGTCACTCAAACAACTACATGTAGTAATTTTGACAACGTTAACTAGATGCAGACCACAAGAGCGAAGGAAAAAGAAGGAAGTTACAGTCATGTGACCGGAACAGGAAGGAGTACACAGTAGAAGAAATTTAGGCCATCCCATTGGTTGTTGGGATGTTCGAACCAAACTACTATCCTTAGCGGAATATGCATTTCTTTTGAATTTGAAAAGAAAAATTATATATGACAATTTTGACATTAAAAGCTCATATAGACTAGATGTATCGCGTGCATACGGACTGGCTAAAAACAAAATTGAATTACATTAATTTCAATGAGAGTCAAGACTGGATGTGTGCGATGCATGTATCTGCAAAATAATGAAATAATTGTATTTGATATATATGCCCAAAACGCAAGCCACAGACGCAACAGTCAGACTGCATGCACCACATATCAATCTATATGAGCCATAACACTACATATTATTTCTTAAATTTTCTAGGTTAGAGTAACAATGAATATGGCAATGAAAATTTTGATAATTAAAATTACAATGCAATGTCTGATATTCTCAAACATTAGAATGACCAGGAAAAAGAAGAAGAATATGCAGACATTTAAGGAAAAAGATATAATAAATATGCAATTTAAACTGTTGTCAATGAAATGTAAATTAATATATGAATGAATGAATGAATGAATGAATGAATCTGTTGATGCCATTAATATTACTAGCAAGTGGTCAAGCTTGTTCCCAATCCTTTTGTTGTTTATGCAATAAAATAATATTTCAATAAAAAATGAATGAATAAAAGAATGAAAGAAAGAAAGAAAGAAACATTTAAGAAAAATGTATGAATGGTATAACAATATCATAACACAAGAATTTTTTTTTTATTCCTGAGTAATTAATTCATTTGCTAATCTTTGCTTTTGTCACAGCGGTTGCAAAATGAAGTACTAGAAGGCGTTGGAACTGTCAGAGTAGGAGTCGGGGTGGGGGTGGGGGTGGGGTGTGGGTATCGAGAGCTACAGACACTCAGTAATGGGGGCACGGGGGGGGGGGGGGGGGGGGGGGGGGGGGGCTCTATGGGCCAGAGTCGGTTACCCCAGAAGTTTGCAATGTAGTCCACTAGTAATACATATAATTGGTGAAATTGTTGGCCCAAGATTGGAACAAGTATGACTCACATTTCTATCCTTGAATGTGATTGGTCAGTGCAGGAATAAGCGATATTCAACTGTTAAAGCGTTCCATGTACACGGGGTTCTAGATTTGTTTTTTTTAATTCACTTGCAACAGGACCAGTGGATTTGAAAATTTACTGGTCATGGTGAAAAATTCAATTGCCCAATTTTAACTGTTTATAAAACACAAAACCCCATTAAATTGAAATAATTAACTTTTTAATATACATTTTGCATACTAAGATCATGTTAAATCAATTTGTCAATTTACACAACATGCTCATTGGGCATATTTTATGCTATGTTTAGAAAAACATGCAAACAATTTTCATCAGTTTAGAATAAAGTTATTTATTAATATTTAAAATTAATTGTTTCCACTAATACCACCTAAGTTATAAAAACTATCCATGTTACCTATTAGAACAATTAACAGCATTAAAAACAAAATAATATTTTATCACTTATAAATGTATATATATTTATTTACTTATAAATGGGAATTCCTCCACAACCCCCCAAAAACATAATTAAAAAAAAAAAAACCTCAAAAACAAACAAGAACCTTTATTAGCATAAACTTTACATGTATTATAGGTTAAAACATACAATTCCACCCCACACACCAAATTAGTAATTTTTCAATGTAGATACTTTGTTAAATTTATCTATTCCATGATATTGTGTATTTAATTTTTTTTTTTTTTTTTTTGTAATTTATTTGATATTTTATAAATTAAATTAATAATTTCTACTTTTAAAGTTTTGCAAACGTAAACGGTGGCTTGCAACCTTTAAACTAATAAAATACTGGTTACTCTATTAATATTAGTATCAAAGGAACAAATATTTGGATTCCAGTGCCAGAAAAACAACAAAATGGCGGCGATACAATGAACTTGGGTTTTTTTCAATGTTTACATCAACCATTTGTCAGTGAAATATTGCATGTGACAGCAAATTGAAAAAAGTGACTTTTAGATGGGTTTTTTTTGTATTTGTACGATAGTATGTGTTCAACAAAATATGAACTGTGGTGAAAATAGATGTCGGAAATGAGGGTAGTAAACGTCGCATGCGACGCCTTGTTTTGCAAAAGCTGTGTCAACACATTAAATGAAAAAATGAGAACACACTGCAAGATGTTAAAAACTAACATCTGAAAATAAAACAGCTACCATATGACAGATTTATAACAGTGAGTTTGGTAATGAAGTAGAACATGAGAGACATGTGACATCTTACCCGCCTGACAGCCAGCAGGTACTTGAGACTGAGTAGCCCCCCGTGGCGCACCTCCCACCGGTTCTGTGACAACAGCTGCAGCAGCACCCCCAACACCCCGTGGACACCGTCAATATCGAGGTACTTCACGATCACTCCCAACGTCTGTGCACACGTCTCTCGCACTGGGGCAACAACCTGACAGTTAATAACAAATATATCTGGTACTAAACTGACGATCAAAAGAAAGTATACCAATTGTTTTTTCAAAGTATTAAAAACAACACAAAACACAAGTTGATGCAAATGTTATATTTTGAAAGTATAATAATTTGGCGATAAATAAACACAAGTATACCAAGCCTTGAAAAATATAAAATGGTGTACCTGACACAATGTCCTGCATCAATCAATTTGTGCCTGACATAAAAGAAATTGTACCTGTCACAAAACATTGTAAATAAAAATGAAATTAATAATGTTTTATGTTGTTTAATAATTGATATATTTAATTACTAAATGCAGCAATTAAGGCAATAGTCACCAAATGATGACATTTATTATTGTTACATACTTACTAGTCTATGATGCATTAATATATGTCCTCTGGTAAAACTGTATCCTAAGCGATGTGAGCTATAATTTTAGAAATCATGGATTTCAATTTGTCGTATCCTAACCACACGCGTGCGACGCCTTTATATGTGGCGTCGCGCGTGTGCAGTTAGGATGCGGCAATAATCGCCTGCATCGCTTGCAGCTGGTTAGGATAGGGCTTAAGAAACCCATGAAACTGTCGTCACTATCACTTTGTGTTGAACTTTCAGATTCATGATGATCTGACTCAGACATATTTTTCAACGTCATCAGTGTCTTGTTTGTGGTAATATTCTATATTGTTGGTTGACGAGTGATGTTTAGCATTTGACACACGGAGATTTGTGGACCCTTTGATCCATGCGTCCGAAAAATCGCCTTTGGTGTTTTCTTCAAACTGTAGCCACAAAGAGGCATTTGTTTTAACTAAATCCTCCTTTTGCCATTTTAATTCAGTGCTAGATTTTAAGATACTACTCTGCAGGATATTCGTTTGGGAATTTTTACAATGTAAAATCGAGACTGAAAAATCCTACTAAACAGGTACGCGGACTGTAGATGAACTTTGTGTTGGACTGTCAAGCGCCTCGCGAACCGGTTTGAATCCCACTGGTACACATTTGTGTTTTTTCATTCGTAATCAAATTTTTTTTTAATCGGTGCATCAAGTGTATTCGACTCCAAAACAGCCGGCTTTTACTACAACGCGAGCTTCGGACATGGTGACCGGCGCAATCGACATTGTTACTGACAAGTTACAAATTTGTACCGGACAATGACCATGACCGGCCGCTTATTTCAAGGCTCGGTATACTCAATAAAATCCATAAAATGATAATATCACAGTTCACAACAGCACTAGGGGTGAAATGTGCCATTTCAATAGCGTGTATGTCCACCATGTGCAAGTATGCAAGCATGGACCTGACGTCGGACAGATTTCCGTCAATGACAATAAGGTCTGTCCACTGTTGGTCACAGATACCGCCCCAAACCATCACAGAAAGAAAGAAATATTTTATTTAACGACGCACTCAACACATTTTATTTACGGTTATATGGCGTCAGATATATAGTTAAGGACCACACAGATTTTGAGAGGAAACCCACTGTCGCCACTATATGGGCTACTCTTTCCGATTGGCAGCAAGGGATCTTTTATTTGCGCTTTCCACAGACAGGATAGCACAAACCATGGCCTTTGTTGAACCAGTTATGGATCACTGGTCGGTGCAAGTGATTTACACCTACCCACTGAGCCTTGCGGAGCACTCCCTCAGGGTTTGGAGTTGGTATCTGGATTAAAAATCCCATGCCTCGACTGGGATCCGAACCCGGTACCTACCAGCCTGTAGACCGATGGCCTAACCACGATGCCACCGAGGCTGGTAAACCATCACAGATCCACCACCAAACGGTTCAGTCTCCTGAACACAGCACAGAGCTGTTCTCTCTCCTGCACGTCGGTATATCCGAGTCCTGCCATCAGCTCTGAATAACTGGAACCTGCTCTCATCAGAAAAGAGTACACGCTGCCAGTTCCATGTTGCCAACGTTGAAACTGACGTGCCCAACGTAAACGTCGAAGTCGATGTTGCCTCGTCAATGTCATCCCTCTGAATGTCTGAATGGTCGATAGGCTCTGATACCGTGCTGTCGTAGTCGACGACGTACAGTGTGACGACTGATGACATGTCCAAGGCCAGTCGCTGCAGATGACGTCAGTGAGGAATCTGTTACGTAAGTGTAAGATGCGGAGATGGCGGTCCTCGTTGGCTGTTGTGACGTGGGGTCTTCCACTTCATGGTCTGTCTGCAGTCCTGTCAGTCACCCTGTAATGCTGTATCAACCTGGTGATCGTCAATTTTGTGCAATTCAGGATTCTTGCCACATGGGCATAACTCGCACCCAAATGCACCATACCAATAGCTCTCTCTCTTTCTTCAGCAGTTAGCCTTGCCATGTTCTCTGGTGTTTTACTGTTGACCGAGGTATGTTCTAAGCAATGGCACCCTTTTTTATACCCTTATACCCTTAAATTTCTCGTGCAGTATAAATTTGATGAATAAACGCATTTTGCACGTGCGGCATCACCCAAATGCAGCAATGTGCGACTATTCCTCATTGATTGCATTATAACGAAGAATATTGGCACCTATCTAACCTTCCATGAATGTGTATCGTGTTTATTTATAATAAAAATAATTGGTATATTTTCTTTTGATCGTCAGTTTAGTTGAGTATACATACACATCTGGTTAGTTGCAAAACACACACACACAGAGAGAGAGAGAGAGAGAGAGAGAGAGAGAGAGAGAGACAGAGACGGAGACAGAGAGACGGAGACATACAGATATATCTAATTATACTGCCCCTATTATGATGTGGTCACTGACTTGGGTCATCACGAACAAACAATTATCTAAAACTGATCACAACAAACCTCATCCGAGACGAAGTCACCGAATCTGTCAAGAGCAAGAACACACAACAGCCTGAGTGACAGGTCCGAGAGCCAGACTTGATTAATCGAGGAAAGCTGAAATGACAAATTTAATTATGAAGGGTAGAAACACACACATTAAAAAAAAAAAAATATTACAAAATAAATATATGCACACATATTCAGTTTTGTTATTTGATGGATATTCACATATAAACTAGTCAAACCTGTATATAACGGCCACCCAAGGGACCTGACAAAAGTGGCCATCATAGAGAGGTGACCCTTATATACAAGTTCAAAATTAGAACCCATATATTAAAGAATATCACAACTGTCATAAAAAATATGTCATATTTTAAAACCATTCCCACACTAGCTTGTTTATGTCATCCTTGCCTGTTGCTTTCTTCTGCCTTTTTCTTTCGGCTGAAACATTATTGTCAAAATCGGCCAGAACATAAGCTTTCCTTTTTAAAATAGACTTAATCTGAAAACGTCCTACACATTCTTGTTTTACCGTCTGTACTGTTAATCAACGGATACGCATAAATCAACTTTTGACATGTCGTCTCCTTCAGAAATAATGCAAATAGAATGTATTAAATTAACCATTCCCAACAAGTTTGTTTTCTTTTTCTATTTAATTATTTAATTCCTACTTCATCGGTATATTGTCATAGTAAGTGAACCTACAAATCTCAAGCGTAGCCTGCAGTGGCAATTGGATGCACTGCAGTCATACTTTCTTAATTGATATACAGTAGAGATGTCGGGACTGAATGGGTACTAGTATTCGTGAAGGTGTGAATATCAGTTATTGCTGCACCTTATCGTTGTTAAATATCCTTTTTTATATAATAGTAAAACTTTACTGTGGCTGCTTAATACAGGTATTTTAGCGATTTGGGATCCGATTTAGGTGGCCACTGGCCGCGTTAGACAGGTGACAGCTTATTACCGGTGCATTTACATTATAAATTGTTTGGGAGGGGAAAAAAGTGGCCGCTTAAGGCAGGTGACCGCTGAATACAGGTGGCCGCTAGAACAGGTTTGACTGTATTAGCTTCATTAAAATTTTGCAGTATCAATACTGCCATGTTTATAAAATGAACAATTAATCTGTTGCCAGTCTAAAATACCAATGTCTTGGCTTTGGCTGGTTCTCAATGCTGAGAAGAAAAAAAAGGGAATATACTGTAAAATGGGTGTTATTTGTGGGAGTAAATGTTTGCGATATTGAAAATACAGCCATCTCGTGGGGGGTTTTATTTTCGCTGTGAGCAAAAAAAATAAACAAAACAAATTGCCTATTGATTAATGAGCGCTGCAATCACATGCCTTTTAGGCCTAACCACGGGTGACAGCATGGTACATACTATTAATTAATGTAATCCTAGATGTGGTTTAATCAACTCTCCAACAAGAGTGAAGAAATAAAGACAAACACTTGTGCTATTACACTAATACTAAAAAAAGCTATTGTCTTGTGGTTGGCATTTATCGGAACTTACAAAACAGTTTGTGTCCCTTATTTTGATAGACCAGTTAAAAATGGAAAGTAGTACTGAGTGAGAAGCATGTTGTCCAAATTCTATTTTGGAATAATAACAAAACAAACTTTATTACTTGTTTCGTAGCAGTTGGCTGTGTTTTGTGTTTGTTTTACCATATTGGTAGTACAAGTATTTTTGAGTAAATGTACTATGTTGCATTTGTTTTTTTCTTTCTAGCAATTAGGCCTATTCACGTAAGAGTAATTTTTGCGGTTAAATTAAAAATGTGAAAATTACAAACGCGTAAATAATACCTGTTTTACAGTATTGACATTACTAACTAAAATACTTAAGTACACCAAGGTGAAACATTTCAAGATTTAAATCATAAACTCCAATTGTATCATATACTTTCTTTACATTGTTAGAAGCTTACTCAAAATACTGTTGACCATGTTGTAAATATTAAGTATATTATAATGCACATTATTATGTTTACAAAAGAATTACATCCTTAATACAGTCTTTCACATTTGAAAATATCAGACAAGTGATTAACATTGTACAGAAAACATGCTGAGTATAGGATGCACATTGACGAAAACATGTTATAATACCTCAAGGGTGTACCAAATACTGGGGCAAGCTGGGGTTAAAGCAACTTCTATTCAAACAATCAGCGGAAGGCATGCTGTTGCCACATTTTAAGTGGACGATAAAAAATGCTCGTGGAATAAAATTAAGGTGCACTTGGTGCACAAGTATGATTGCACACCTCAGATGTGATGGACTGTTCATACTGTTATGAGATTTACTTGATTTGGACTGACAGTACATAAAAACCGTAATGTTATCCCTGGATAAATTGAGAAAACCACATCATTACGGAACACAGATCATAGCAATCACAAACCACATCATTACGGAACACAGATCATAGCAATAACAAACCACATCATTACGGAACACAGATCATAGCAATAACAAACCACATCATTACGGAACACAGATCATAGCAATAACAAAAGAAGCTGATTTATGTCTGGTGTTGTCCTTAACTATATACAAATTATTTGTCTTCTTTTTTTTTTTTTTTTTTATAACAGTCACACATTTAGTATACAATCATTACCAAAACCAATTTTATCAATTTTTGACTGTTATACATCTATAAAATCACCAAACCAAAGTACAAATATTGCACTCAGTGATACCTCATCTGAAGGGGTATCACTGGCCATCCCTGAACTACGTCCATGTAGTTTGATGACGTCTCGTAACCCCGTAGCTGCACCGTGTCGAACCTCCCACGCGTTGTTGAAGAGATCATTCATCAACAGCTCACAGAATGATTCAAACGGCCATTCATCCATCTGGAAATTGAAACAGATGGAAGACAATCAAAGAAAAGAAATGTACATTCACACTACAACATACAGTTAATCAATGGTTATCAGAAAGAAAGAAAGAAACAAACAAAGAAAGAAAAAAAAGAAAGAAGGAAAGAAAGAAAAAACAATTCTGCAGAATGAAAGGTCTGATCCCCAATAGTTTCATTGTTTTAAGACTTATAGTGTGTGATGAATGAAAGTAAATGGGAAAAAATCATCTTGCAAATTACAAAGTGGTTAAAATGCTATGCAGAAAAAGAAGCATTCTGAGAGTACTGCTAAAGCAATACATGTCCTCTATCAAGCGAAAACGTAAATCAGTTCATACTTCTTTAGTTTTAGTGGGTGCTGTTGTGTTACATTAAGACACTTGTTGAAGTTTGCTTTGTTTCTCATCCTTCTGGCCCACTAAAAACAAATCTCTATCGATCTAGACCAAATGGTCTTTCCCTCTAATTTGCCATTGCCATAATTGATACCTGAACATAATAAATCTGGTTTTCCACTTACTTCCTCCATATTCAAGATGGTGTCTGCCTGATCAAACACCTTGTCGTCTGCGATCTCCTCACTAATCTGGGTACCTAGCTTCTGTTTCTTCGACGGTGGTTCAACGTCGGACACGCTGCTCTCACTGCACATGTACAGTTAAAAAATATACAAATATCACTCCTGCGGAAAATGTAGGCAACGTGAATCATTGAAAAGAAAACACTGTGACCAAGACTTGCTGATAATATAGTAAAGGAAGAAGTTTGTTTTGTTTAACGACACCACTCAAGCACATTCATTTATCAATCATCGGCTATTGGATGTGAAAGAGGGTAATTTTGACATTTAGTCTCAGGAAACACATTTCATTAGTAGCATGGGATCCTTTATATGCACCATCTCACAGACAGGATTTCACATACCACAGCCTTTGATATATCACATTTGTGGTACAATGGCTGGAACAAGAAATAGCCCAAAGGGTCCACTGACAGGAATCGATCCCAAACCGACAGCACATCAAGTGAGCGTTTTACCACTGGGCTACATCCCATCCCTACATCCAAGGAAAACTGTGGTTTAAACTTTCATATTTCCTATTTCATATGTATTGCAAAACAAACAGACAGAATATTTTAAAGAAAAAAAATTTGTAAGGTATATTATTACCCCAGCGGTCACTCATAACAGGGAAAATATTTTCCATATTTTCTCAGTGAGAAATATTCTGCATTGGTTTAACGAACAATACTATTGGACAATTTGACGCTTACAAACCAATGACTTTGTCGGTACTAAATATGACATCACGATTTGACAAACACAAAATGACGTCATGTAGTTTAACGAGTTTGCCTTTACAGGTCTCTGTTTTTGGTGTTAAATTAATAACAAAACGTCATTTTAATGCAATTCATTATAGATTTTGAAGCAGAATAAAGAGAACTTGTGTGTTTTTTAAATTATCTATGAACGTGATTAAATTACAACGTTATAGTAATTCTCAGAACAGTGCGTAAAGTGGTTTACATCGTTTCTATACAGGTTGGCCTTCGTGCATGTGTGTGGAAAATAAAGGTTTTTAGAGAAAAAATAGCTGAGGTAATAAATAGAATAACAAACTCGGTTCCAGTTATTATCAAATTTATGTCCCTCGTGAAATAATTTTCATTTGTCACTCGCTAAAGCTCGTGACAACTGAAAATTATTTCACTCGGGACATAAATTTGATAATAACTGGTAACTCGTTTATTATCCTCTATTTAGCTATGGGGAATGGTTATATGATAATAGTGAATTAATTGGGCAAACATTACAACCAGTAGTCCAGTATTACAGTAGGTTTTATGACTACCAGAGATCTTGAAGGACGATTGGGGTCAAAAGTGAAATTTGAAAGTTGACGGGGTTTTTTTATCAGTAACTCGCAAATTTTATACAATAAAAATGACTAAAAACAAGACAATAACAATTGTATGATCAACAAAATGAAAACGATTGAAAGAAATAATGTTCCACAGTGATTAATAGACCTTCCTGGAAATTGTCAAAATCGAGAATGACACCCTACGCATGTGTATGGGGCAACTGCGTGATGCACGTGCAAACTATGGAATGTGTTTCGGTGTGTTGATAAACAGACCTGAACATTCTTTACTAGGATGTCTGGTCAAAATGTATGTTTGGTCTAATAGTTGATATTAACATTAATATTTCAGGTTCTCCTACTTTTTTTGAAGAGTATAGATTTAACTATAAACCAAGTGAACTGAATTGACTACAAATGTACATGTTTCGACAAACCTTTGGTTCTCTTTTGATATCTGCTTGGCAAATTGACGAGCTTTTCTCTTGGCACGATTTCTCTCACGGGCACTCATGCCGCACGTAACACTGAGCAGCTGTTGTCGGACAAAGTCAGTCACTGGCTGCAAAAAATTGAAATCAATAAATCAATTAGTAGGAACTGGTTTTTGTTTTGCGGTCTACCAAAAACCTGAAAGAAAATGTAAATATAGATAACCAAAATCTATATTTCTTTTCACACATAATACTGAGTTATGCTTTACCTTAGCACTTCCAATACTGCCATTGTTGTTACTGCGAGTGCACTGGAGATCGTCATCGTTAAACAGGTTACCAGTGTCAATGCCAAGATTACCTGCCAGATCGAGACCAAGGCGTTTGTTCAGAAGTTGACGCTGCTGGGATAACCTCTCCTTATCAAGAGCTACAATTACAAATAACAAGAAAACAAAATAAATAAAGTTTATCAGAGATATTACCACTATATTCATTTGTTAAATATATGTTTGGTAAATGGAAATTAACTTTGTACATTAAAATAAGTTTTTAAAAAGTAAAAGCGTATAGCGTAAATTATTTCAAGTGTATATATTTACTACAGTTGTGTATACAACTTATTACAATATTTTATGAAGTAAGAAAAGCAACACCTTTTTGAGGGTACTCTTTATTACTTAAAAAAGGGATGGGGGGAGAAGAAAACAGAGAGAAGGGAAATGGGAATAGGTTCATGTCCTTATATAAAATAAAACTGAATCAAGGTGGATTTTGGGGATAGGGGAATGCTTTCAGACCACAGATCAGAATAACACATGAAGACAGATTTTAAAAACTTCTTTAAAAAATGACATGAGATACAGTGAGTGTATTACAGGATCATGTCTGTTGTCTCATCCCAATCTCTGAATGAATGCACGGTAATAAATTATTAAAACACTATTGTAAAACCATTCTGATTCTCAAGTGTAATACTATTTATAGCATATCAATTGAACAAGCTCCAATGCTATATCATGTTTATGTCCTGAGTGAAATAATTTTCAATTGTCACATTATTTATCAAATGACAAAAAAAATATTTTACGTGCTTTCATGAAATAGTAGCAAGTTTAATATCCTATTTATTACCCATAATCAATTTTATTTTTTATCACTGATCTCGTTTAGTTGACGTTCCGGTATAGGCTGTAGTGTGCCAATCTATAAAGTCATTGTATGACACTGAAACAAAACGTCCCACTAGATGTTTTAGTGGGAAATAACACTTTGGTATGTACCATAGAGAACATTTTCTTCTGTATCGTGTCACGATTCGCAAGTTTTATAGATCGCTAAACAATTTTAAAACATTAAACAGTAATTGCTAACCAATTTCCAATTGACTAGAAATATTGCTAATCAAGATTTTTTAAACAAAATGTTCTCTGTACAAGATATTTTTAACCATATGGGTAAAAAACATAATATTAGCAGGGGAGATAATTTGTCTCCTACACTTACATGTACCACATGCTGCCTGTTCCACATCGTACTGACCACCCTCGGATGCCAGCAGGGAAGCTCCAAACGCCAAAACTTTGTTGACATCAAACTGGGAAAACAGAATGCGTCCAGCTGACTGCAGTGAGGCCACAGTCCCCGGCTCTGCAAATTAAAAAATATAATTGAATACAAATTCTAAATATTTAGTAAATCTATTTAATACAATTGAATATAAATTTTAAATAGTTTCTAAACCTATTTAATATAACTGAATACAAGATTTAAATATTTTATCAACCAATTATTGCTACCTTAAAAGTCTACACCACATTCATACAAATGTAAATATAATATTCTTAAGCTGTATCCCAACCAGACGCGAGCGATTAGTTTTGAAATTATTAATTTAAATTTCCGTATCCTAAACGCACACGTACGGCACAATGTATAAATCTGTTGCGTCACATGCGTCCCATTAGGATACAGCTGTAGCATCCCAATGAAATCCAGTCTACTTTTTTTTTTAAAAAGAAGAGAGAGAGAGAGAGCTGTATACAGGTATCATATATAATTAGCACAAGTAGGAAGATTATTATTACTTTAATGTATTTTTAATTTTACAGTTTGTTTGATCTCTTGTGGTTGTTTCTGGCTTTCTTATGAAAAATAAATAAGGTGCAAGCCAGGGAACATTTTGTTCAGTATCGCGCTACTCAAGTTTGAGAGATCACTACACAATTCTAAACATTAAACAGTAGTTGCTGATCAATTTTCAATCGACTAGAAATGTCGCTAATAAATTATTTTGAAAACAAAATGTTCCCTGGAAGCCATGATAACAATAAGCAATCAGTGGGACAAATAGCATTTACTTTTCTAATTTTCTATAAATTTTATAATCTAAAAACTAAAATCTAACAAACAAAAAAAACTAAACAAAAAAAACCCCAACTGAAAACAAACTATTGTTAAGTTTAGTACCTGACTTGGGGGCGCCTCTTGGCTGCCATTGTGGCACATTTTTTGCGATAGCTTCTACCGCTAACCCTGCTGCTATTCTGGTCTCCCAGTTTGTACTGCAGAGGTACTGGTGAACCTGTAACAACCAATCGGTCAGTCAATACACAAAGTTAAAACAAAATTGATTCAAAAATATCTCTTGCAGCTTTTTGGTAGACCACCCCAGTATTAAGACCACTTTTTTAAAGACCGGAATATTTCCATATCATTTTATAGGTAAAACTACCCCGGTATTAAAACCAACCCAGAATTACAGATTACGCCCCATTGATTATTCTGAAGTTGCCTCGACACGTGTGTATTATTGTTTAGTTGAATATGCACATTCACCGTCATCTCAACGAGACAGGGTGGATCCAATTGTTAATTGGAATATTGCTCCATCAAGGTAAAATATCAATTTAGGTGACAAAACAAGTGTTATTTAGAGAGGCGACATTGACAAAGTGAGTTTGTATATTTTGAGCGAGTTGTATCAAAGCACTGAAAACAAAACATGAATGTTGTAATCGTACTATCACCATTTCGATATACTTTTATACACAACATCGTTATTAGAAATGTCAAATTCAACAATCGACACATATAACTGGACTAATATTCAGTATTTATAAATTCATATTGATATTATATGTAGTTCTTAATTCTATATTCTGACGGACGAGTTAAAAAATGCAACTATTTATTTTTATTTTTTACATTGAATCCGCGACTTTGCATCAGCCATGCCAGAATTCAAAACCATTCAAACAAAAGGGTCAGAATGATGACGAAATAGTTTAATACACAAGACATGTACCGCATTGCCAACTTCGGAGTTCCAAACTGTGCAGGTGCGGCATTCCGGAAACAGGTTATAGCATAAACAGAACAGTGCCAAAATGGCCCCAAACGAAAACAGAACCAAATTGGACAAAATGGGACAAAAAATTAAAACATGTATGACTAAAACAGCATTACAAGTTGTGAATGATGATACATTCAATAAAACAACAGCTATATTAATTATTTATTACTTTGTAACACCGTTTCCCCAATATATACATTGAAATGCCGTTATAGCTAAGCAAAAAAAAAAAGAAAGAAAAAAGGTACCATTTTCACAAATACATTTAGGTACCATTGTAGCCAAATCAGTTCGATTTTGGTCAACAAAAATGGTTCCGTTTTGATAGTAATTCCGATTTAGCCTCATTCCCCAGAAAAAGTCGTTCAAAGGTCAATAGTTCCTAAAAAGTATTTGTTTACGTCCAGAGTATGTTGCCGCTGTGTTTTGAATAGATTTTTTCTTGTTAAATACCTTGGGGATGCCACTTGAATTTTGTAAATCTATATGAAAGAAACGTGTAACGGTTAGTCTTCAGTAGAATATTTCAAACTTTATTTGCCAATCAAGGTTTGGGGTTTGATTTTGTTCATTTGCCACATGATGTTGATCACTTATCAAGTGTCTTTAACAATGTTTTTGTCATGTGTGTGTGTTAAACGATAATATATTGTTCTATAGGCTGGCGGACTAGTAGAAATTCTGAAAGGCTAGTCAATTTTAGTTAGTTCTGGTCCGGCGGGCTTGTGAAATATTTTCCATTTCTGCACCCCTGCTAACCTTGGACATTATAGCTCTAGTTTAATTAAAATATATTGAGCTGTTCTTAAACATATTTCTTTCAAAATAGTGCTACACCATCTGGAAAAACTTGCAAAATGTGAAAAGGTTACAAGTATATTACATATTATTAACCTTAGCAAGAAGATTGTTGAGTTCATAGGGATGTAGTTTTTGGACCTCTCCTAACTGTTCAGCAGCTGATTTGCGAATCAGAGGTGTTGATCCTGTTTCAAGCAAGAGGAACAGTCGATCAAGCCTGTAAATAAATACAAATTTAAATATACAATTTTAATCCTGTCAAACTATACTATATATATGAATGAAGTTTAGGCGCAAAACGCGATATATCAATTTTTTTTCATTTTCAGTAAAAGTTATTTATTTAATTGGCGTATATCGCGTTTTGATAACAAAAATGGGATTTACCGAATAAAATTTCATAAGGATCAATCGTGTTTTGCGGCAAATCAGCGGGCCTACGATTAGCGCTTACTGACATACGACAATGGCTATAACTAAAAAAAGAAAGAAAATGGTTTATATTGCATTTTGCGCCTGAACTCTTCATTCATATATATATATATATATATATATATATATATATATATATATATATACACACACACACATACATACACACACACACATATAATTGTATATAATGGCTTCTGATGTCAAGAATGTGTTTAGTCCTTATTTCAGGTAGTGTATTAATTAATTATCAATTAACATCACAGCTACAGTTCAGACTGTAGAGCACCTGCCAGAGGTACTTGCAACGAATCTCCTTGGTAGAACATTTGGGGTTTTCCTTGTCCCAACCAGTGCCCAACAATTGGTATATAAAAAAAAGAAACAAAAAAAGAAGTTTGTTTTGTTTATTAATCATCTGCTATTGGATGTTAAACGTTTGATAATTCAGACTCTGGCTACACTTTTTCTAATGCAGCAAGGGACCTTTTATACACATTGTCCCACAGACAGAAACACACATACCACAGCCTTTAACCAGTTGTGGTACACTGGTTGGAACAAGAAAAAACATCCCAATCAGTTGAATGGATCCAAAGCTCGGTGGGTTGATGCTGCAATGCAAGCACCTCAAGTGAGCCCTCAACTGACTCAGCTAAATCCCACCCCCTGGTATATCAAAGACCATGGTATATGTTGTCTTGCTGTGTCTGTGGGAAAGTGCATATAACACTAACAGGTCCCACTGCTGCTTATGGAAAAATGTAGTGGGTTTTATCTGAAGACTACATCTGACGATATGTACATGGCAGAATTACATTTATGGTACTGAGCGAGAACCCCTGCTTATCAACACCCATTTCTCAATTGTGGGCATGGCTACTTTTTCATCCAGGCAATAGGATTCTGATTTTCTGTAGGATTTACCCCAGTCGCGTATTGTAGTAATAATATTAATAATAAACTATAACATAACAGATTACAAGAGACCAAGCAACTTTAACGATAGTTTATTTACACACTCATTAATAAATACGAAGTCAATAATTATACTAGTCATTAAATTAGCTAAATATAAAGTCCACCCCCAAACCCACCATTACCTAACGAGTCAGTCTGTCAAGTGTCAGAATGTTATCATCTGCTGTCAACGTCACCCTCGGGTTTGACATGTCAATTCGTGTTACGACCCCGCTTCGGGTACGTCCGCTCTGTCCAACAGTCCAGTCCCATCCCAATTTTAACAGATCCGAACACTGATATATACGGCTTCGGGGTGCCCGATCATCAGTTCCCCTTGCGCGTGAAGACGACGTCATCAACAATCATACTATTTCGCGGGCTAAATGTTATACACGTGTTGGCCAGCATTGCCAAACACAATAACAATTGTAATAACCACAAACAAATATGATTCCCATCACAGTACCAAATGGTTAACACCCAATAGTTGCTGATTAATAATTATCTAGTGGTGTCGTTAAACAAAGCAAACTTGTAACTTTGTATTAAATCATATATATATTCATCACCATCATGATGATAGGAATTTTTAAATAAATAACTTTATTTAAAAGAAAAAAAATGGAAAGAAAAAAGAAAAACTTTAATTAAAAAATAACATATAAGCAACTACCTGGTACTCATTCGTTTGTAGACAGGTTGTAAAATTACAAAAGTTAAACGTGTCTCTGTTGTCAGACGTTCTAAACGTTAAAGGTTTTCTTTGAACATTCGAAGTCGGTACAAACGAACGCAAGCAGCCGACCGGATGCTAAAGGAGAAACACCTTTTAAGCGCATACAACTATCCAAACAATAAAATTTTGTATGGGTGTGAGGTACATTTAATGTAATAAAAGAAAGCAAACTTATTTTGCAGTTAACTGTTGTAAAAATATCAACAATTTTACAAAATGGCTTGAAGTATGTACAGATCTTGCTCTCAGCATGTTTTGTATTTATACTGACAGCCATTTTGAACATAGTGCCTCTAATACCAGAGGGAAATCGCTTTGATTGGTCCACAAACCAAAGACTTTTCTACTTTTAACCAATCATAACTATCGAGGAAGTGGGAATGATTTTCGGATCGTCGTAAAACATAAAATAAAACATTATTCTACGATGTATTGAATTAACGTGATAATATGAAATCATTTTCAATCAACAAACAGAAACTGCATTAAAACTGCATTCATACAACATGTGGTACAAATTAACGCAAAGTTTATTTACTTCCCAAATCAGTTATTTCCCTTTGGTAGTGAGATTTGACAGGGCCTTGTTAGGGATATTATATTTTGTTCACTAACTGGACAACATTAGAAACGTCCAAGAGTTTTGATTTTGTTTTTTGATTTATTAATCATCGGCTATTGGATGTCAAACATTTGGTCATTTGTTTTTTACACATAGTCTTAGAGAGAAAACCAGCCACATTGTTCCATTAGTAGTCTTTTATATGCACCATCTCACAGACAGGATAGCACCTATTACAGCCTTTGACATACTATAGTCGTGTTGCACCGGCTAGAGCGCGAAATAGCACAAATTGGTTGATTGATTGATTGATTGATTGATTGAAAACATATTTTATTGTACAAAGAACAA